>NW_007380096.1:26676-59230 GCF_000475195.1 Diaphorina citri | reverse complement strand
ATTAGAGCGCCTGGTTCCCCCTTCACATGATGTGGTTGCTGCAGAGAATGCTGTTGTGTGGTGTGTTTGGATTTGTAATGCTTTCCATGTGGGGAACATTTAGATGCATCGCATCGGCTTGGATAGGACGGATGTACCCAGTGAATTTATGGTGTCAACGAAAATAGACTGTTTACTTAGATTACCGAGAGTCAAAATAGAACGTAGAAGTAAATTAGTAACTAACTAAAAACGGGTAGATGGTTAACAGATAGATTTAGAGTGGTGTCAAAAAGATGGGAAAGCGTACAGAAACATTGTGGATTGTGAGGAAGATTACATGGAAAATATTGAAACATCTGAAGACAAGACATCACAAGTCTACATCTACAAACAAAGATCCAACATTTCCTAAAGCTCATAGCTATCACCTCAGAGGAAACGTTTCACATCGCAACTGTAAAATTTGTCAGCGAGGTAATTTTTATTCAATGTTTTGCGCATAAAAACGGAACGGGGGAAAAAATCACAAGGTTTAAAGGAGATAAAAATTGACTTTGAAGAAAACATAAAAGTGAAACAAAAAACGTCGAAGAAGACTGGAAGAAAAAAAGCTAATTGCAAGGCATTACGTGTAGATACAGAAATAAAGGGAGCCCGAAACGACTCTCTGTGGAGTAATAGAGAGCTGGAAGAAAAAAAAGCTAATTGCAAGGCATTACGTGTAGATACAGAAATAAAGGGAGCCGAAACGACTCTCTGTGGAGTAATAGAGAACCGTCTAATAGCTTCCCAAACACCTTACACCTACTTAATGAACTATTGTCAAGCAGGAAATGAAAAACAGGGGCTTGGAGCACAAGTTTGATCCTAAGGATATTGCGTCTCTTGTCGTCCTCTGATGCAAACGCCATAAAAACTCCAATGTTTTTGAGGGATTAAGTGAGAATGAGAAGATCTTGTGAAAAAGTCACCGTTTTCTCAAATGAAATTGCAAAATACGAGCGAGAAGAAGGGACGAGGTGGCAAATGCCATAGTGAGAAGATCTTGTGAAAAAGTCACCGTTTTCTCAAATGAAATTGCAAAATACGAGCAAGAAGAAGGGACGAGGTGGCAAATGCCATATAAGAAACTAATATTTCATTTCGCTTTTTAAATTACTTTCTTTTCTTGTTTTCTTGGGTCTCGGGGTAAAGTTTGGGGCTTTGATAATGAAACTTTCATCTGCTATCTTCTTGATATCTACTCTTCTTTCCTTTTGAAATGAGTTTCTTGCTACCTGTGTTGTGTTTTGGTGTTGGTCGGGATTTAATGAGTTTTGTTTGAATGTGTTTTATTAAACTTTTAGGATTTAAGGCCGCAGCAAAGTAACGTGTTGCGATTGTTTTACAGCATCCTTATCATCATCATTGTTTTTATTCTTTGTATTTTATCCAACGCTTCGTGAAGCCGGATTCTTCAGTTTCTGAGAGAACACCACTACAGTTCTACACCAATAAAATCGTTGAATGTGTTTTATTAAACTTTTAGGATTTAAGGCCGCAGCAAAGTAACGTGTTGCGATTGTTTTACAGCATCCTTATCATCATCATCATTGTTTTTATTCTCTGTATTTTATCCAACGGTTCGTGAAGTCGGATTCTTCCGTTTCTGAGAGAACACTACAGTTCTACACCAATAAAATCTATTCCTAGGGGGTGTCTGACTCTTCCTCAATCGAAAACCAAAATGAATCACACCACCTTATATTTCATGTCTTGTATTATAGTGGCCTTTTGCCTGTCAATTTTCAGCTGGAATGTGAAGATACGAGTAGTTTAATTCTGTCTGCTAAAACCTATTCGGTAAGTCCAGCGTTTACTGATTTCAAGATCAGTCGCGTTCAAGTAAGGTGCTGATTTCTTGGCGCGATTTCAGGATTCTAAAGCGGATTTGTCATCTTAAATTGGGATTGCAACGAAACTCGAGAAGGAAGGTCGAATAAATTTCAAACTTTAGATTCTCTTTTTTAATCTCGAATATTGTGATGGAGCTTCACAGGGGTCTGGCTGGCCTCGGTACACAAATCAAGATAACGAGGCCGAGGCTGCATTCCTTGGTAATCAACCACCATTATGATCAAACATTGTGACCACTGTCCGCACCTTGGGACTCGTGTCCTTTATCCTAAAGTATGAACTTTCTAAATTTAGGATCACTGAGTGAGTTTTAAGGTAGTTCTCTGAGGATAAAGACGAAAACAGACTGATGTTCTAAAAGTATTAGTAATAAAAAAGTGCCACTGTAAATTAATCAAAGCACCGTAAAACTCTGAATAAGTAAAAGGCAGTTTGTTCTTCACTCTAAAAAAAGTAAAAGACTCTCCTGTAAATAGCCAATGGACACATAAAGATTTGGTATTTCCATTAAGTCTTTATATCTTGCCTGTTTCTACAGACTGAATCCCAATATCTCACAATATAGGTATGTACCTACATATTTTCACTCTCAGTGACTAACCGTCTCCAATCTTCCATGTTTAATTCCTTGTTCTCTTCTGATTCGGAATGTACCTTTTGGTTCTTATCTAGTCGATCTGATCTCGTATAGAATAAAGTCTCGAGTTTGTGTGACTTGTGAGGAGAGATGAGATTAGAAATGATGGGAATATTTCAATCCACTTGAGTGGAATTCTATCGGAATTCAAACCTATTGTCTCTCTCATAGGATTCATCGAGTTGAGTTGGTTTTTTCTTCCAAATCAATTAAAATATCAATAAGTATTGGGAATTAAAGTGGAAGTCTTTATCATCGAGTTATGTAAATATATGGTGGTAGTAAAGGTCGTATTGCTAGCTCTAATTTAGGAAAGGTGTCTGCTTTATGCTGCTAAAGTGAACTTGAGTTGTTTGAAAAAGGCTCTTTTGACGGAGGCGATGTTGAGCACTTTGTCCAAAGGCATTGTTGTATGACACGCATGAAAAGCCGTCCATAGGTACAATCGAAGCGACTGACGTTGCTTTGCTCAAGTGATCTGTCGAGAAAATGACTTTCCAACACCACACCTCCGGCAATTTTCAAATATTAAATTATCTCCAATCTTGAATTTGAAGTGCCAATTTGTGCACAAACACCCCATTCCTTATTATATCTCGATTATTTTTATTTATTTTTATCTTAAGAAACAAAAAGAGCTCTCGAATTGAACGAGCAAATCAAATTGTCCCTTCTTACTTATTGAAATTGATCGGTTTATTGTGTTTACAGTTCTCTCAATTTCAGCCCGAGGAAATGAAATATATTCTAATTCAATAATTTACTTAGGACAAGAGGAAGTGTTGTTGAGTTCTTTATTCCTGAGAAATGCTTCCTTGAAATTTTCTTAGGATTCTGGATTTTTCCCAAAAATTTGTTCTTGCTTTCTAACGTTTGACTAGAACTCCCACTATGTCACTTTACTCCTACTTGACTTGAGTTTCGTCCTTTTCGTAAGCTTTTGCGGAACATTCACTTCAGGAGATGTTATCACGGCCGACGTCAATGACTACTGATCCTTAAGGTTCTCTGCTGCAAAAAACACCACAATCTTGCAGAATCTCAGTTCAAGTTAGAGAGGCGAAATCTAAACTCAAAATCCATTCCATTCGAACCTGACTTCCTTGATCCTAAAAAATTACTCCCGCCCCATTCCAAGGGAAAGCAAAATGTGTGAGTAAGAGAAAGCTAAAAAAGGGAGAGCATGTATCAGAATAGAAATTAGGAGAAGAAGAACACATTTGAATAATTGTGTAACTTGAAACCGTAGCTTTAATTCAATCATTGAATTCTGGAAGAGTGCTAATGTTTTGCTCGATGCGAGATTTCCCATCGGTTTGTTTTCTGAAAATTAATTTCCCCAAACACAGGGTGCTTGAAAGAATTGTTTGTTCGATAAAGGTTTGCGAACGTCACTGTATACTTTTGGAAAAAGCCTGTCAGAAGACATCGTTCATCTGAGCAGAGCACATAAGCGCCTTTGAGGTAGTATCCACGGTACTCATAATCCACCGTCACTGTATGTATAACTGTTGAGGTCTTTAGAGACATGGTTTTACCCTCCGTTCGGGCTAAGAGCTACCTCATCCAGCCTTTAGCAATTTTTTTTAGACCAAAAGGAACCATAAATCGAGTGATAATCATTACTTTTTAATACTTCGAAAATAAGGGCCAGTCTAGTGGACATGGCTGAATGCCTAAACTGATATCGAAATGACATAAGCAGCCATCAGCCTACGTCCTTGACCTTTTGGGCGTTGAACTCCTAATTTGCTGTACAGTGCAATATTTCTGCACCCACAACACGTATCACTTTGGGACCTGAGTTACAAGGTTACAACCTAGTTCCTGTATATCCTGTTTGCAAAGGATAAAGCCTGGCAGAAGAAACACGGAAGCTGAAGCCCTATAGGTGCATTTCGATATTAAAAAAAGGAGCTCTAAGAGATGAAACTGACGATGAAAAAGAAGATGAAAAAGAAAAAGAAGTGGAAGAAGCAGAAGAACACGTCGAAGAGGAAGAAGTAGTAGACGAAGCAGAAGAAGGAAGAAGATACGGATATGTGAGGAAAAGGAAGATGAAGAAGGCAGGGCGGGAATCGAACCAGCAACCTAACGCTTACAAGGCAAGGATTTTATCCTGAACGGATAATGTTCGTTCTCAGAACGGCTGGCTTTGTCCTATCCTTTCTTTCTTAGCAGTTACAGTTCCTTCTTCCAAACCTCTAAAAAAAAAAATCCCTTTTCTGTCGCAACCAATCTTCGTCTTCGGGCACTGAAGGGGTGAATGTTTTTTATTTTAATTTAAACGGAAAGATCACTGAGAGCTTTTTTTATAAGAAAAAAAAAGAGCGAAGGAAAAAAAAATGATAAATGATAAAATAGTAAATTGGGAAAATTGCTCCAGATAGAAACAGGGACGCACGTAAACAGGAGAAGGTTGTCCTAATGAAAAACATCCAGGGGGATTACTTCTAGTAGTTCCATTAATTTTCATGCCATTCAGTTTTGTCTGACGCACTTTTCGTCTTTTTTTTACCGTCCGTATTTTGTAAAAAAAAAAAAAAAAAAAAAAAAAAAAAAAAAAAAACGTGTGAAAGCTACATGAGCAAGAGTATAGGCCGTTCTTATTAGGTTTATGAAGTTATGAACTGAAGCTTACTATAGCTGAAGCTTGTATTTCAGAAGCCTACTATAGCTTGTATTTCAGAACTATGTTAGACCTAATCTAGGTATTGTAGGTTGTAGGTACATACCTAGTTTGTGTCTATGTTGTAGGTATTTTAGGGCTTATCTAGTTACCTAGTTTTATGTCTAATAAATTTACTGTCCTAGTATTTTGTCCAACAGTCCAACATTATGTATATTACATACATATCCCTTATTCCTCCGTCAGTTGTCTTACATTGCTCTTTGTTTATCATGTGTATCTGTTTTCTTGTATGTTGTATTGCCAACTTGCCACTGATATTTGAAAATGATTGAAACCTTTGTCAAGTTTGCTACAATGTTGAATGTGGGACTCTCATAGTGGGACGAGACACAAGGCCCACAAGGGACTCACAAAGCCTAGGAACATTCTCTTTGTTAACCCATTTGTGCATTTTTAGGACACTATCTTGAAGGCTCACTCAAGGAAAACTTTAGTGGCTTCTTGTTTAGGGCGGAATCTTCGGTATTTCATGAAAGGATGCGTCAAAACGCTAATTAAGAATACTGAAATGGGAATTAAAATTTAATTAGAAGGAATTAAAAAATATCGAAATATTTGCACTGCCCAAGCAGTCATATTTTTAGAGAAATGTCTGTTTCTTTGCAAATTTTATGAATATTTTCTCATTTTTTACTCTCTATTATTAAAATCCCCTTGATCGAGAACATTTAGATCTGCGTACAATTCCCCACTAATGTACCTTTTATGAATATTTTCTCATTTTTTACTCTCTATTATTAAAATCCCCTTGATCGAGAACATTTAGATCTGCGTACAATTCCCCACTAACGATAAGAAGAATGGAGGCGAATCACAATAGAAATAAATAACTATTAGCCTTGCTAGGGGAATCATATTCTGGAGGGAGGAATAAGCAACTTCCCTACCCGCGAGGTCACACTGGGCTTGTACGTCGGAGGTCCTCGGTTCGATTCCCGGTGGAGTCGAAGTGTTTTCGGCTCTGCCCTTGGAGTTCGGGGTCCATACAGCCTGGTGAGGACGGTTCAGATTACGTACATATCCCTTATTCCTCCGTCAGTTGTCTTACATTGCTCTTTGTTTATCATGTGTGTCTGTTTTCTTGTATCTTGTATTGTCAATTTGCCACTGATGTTTGAAAATTCACTCTCAAAAGTCTCAAATCTTAGCATTAGTACTGTCTACTGTCGACTCCCTGATTCCTGAAGGCATATGAATTGACACTTTGATATTTTGAAGACTCTCCATTCCTATGTGCGCTCCGTTTCATTCTCCCCTTCAACCCTTTCAATTTCCAAATAGGAATATAATGTTCTCGCTCCCCAAAGACCTATTAGAGCGCCTGGTTCCCCCTTCACATGATGTGGTTGCTGCAGAGAATGCTGTTGTGTGGTGTGTTTGGATTTGTAATGCTTTCCATGTGGGGAACATTTAGATGCACCGGCATGGATAGGACGGATGTACCCAGTGAATTTATGGTGTCAACGAAAATAGACTGTTTACTTAGATTACCGAGAGTCAAAATAGAACGTACAAGTAAATAAGTAACTAACTAAAAACGGACTTCACATGATG
This sequence comes from Diaphorina citri, assembly GCF_000475195.1. NCBI lineage: Eukaryota > Metazoa > Arthropoda > Insecta > Hemiptera > Psyllidae > Diaphorina > Diaphorina citri. The sequence goes on along the minus strand of NW_007380096.1, from coordinate 52,469 downwards.
TGGTTGCTGCAGAGAATGCTGTTGTGTGGTGTGTTTGGATTTGTAATGCTTTCCATGTGGGGAACATTTAGATGCATCGCATCGGCTTGGATAGGACGGATGTACCCAGTGAATTTATGGTGTCAACGAAAATAGACTGTTTACTTAGATTACCGAGAGTCAAAATAGAACGTAGAAGTAAATTAGTAACTAACTAAAAACGGGAAATAGACTGTTTACTTAGATTACCGAGAGTCAAAATAGAACGTACAAGTAAATAAGTAACTAACTAAAAACGGATAGATGGTTAACATATAGATTTATGTCAAAAAGATGGGAAAGCGTACAGAAACATTGTGGATTGTGAGGAAGATTACATGGAAAATATTGAAACATCTGAAGACAAGACATCACAAGTCTACATCTACAAACAAAGATCCAACATTTCCTAAAGCTCATAGCTATCACCTCAGAGGAAACGTTTCACATCGCAACTGTAAAATTTGTCAGCGAGGTAATTTTTATTCAATGTTTTGCGCATAAAAACGGAACGGGGGAAAAGATGGGAAAGCGTACAGAAACATTGTGGATTGTGAGGAAGATTACATGGAAAATATTGAAACATCTGAAGACAAGACATCACAAGACTACATCTACAAACAAAGATCCAACATTTCCCAAAGGTCATAGCTATATTCATTGTCACCTCAGAGGAAACGTTTCACATCGCAACTGTAAAATTTGTCAGCGAGGTAATTTTTATTCAATGTTTTGCGCATAAAAACGGAACGGGGGGAAAATCACAAGGTTTAAAGGAGATAAAAATTGACTTTGAAGAAAACATAAAAGTGAAACAAAAAACGTCGAAGAAGACTGGAAGATAGTTTTGAGTTTGGGTGAGGATGACAGAAGCGATCCTGCCAGAATGAGACTGAAAGCTTGAAAAGTGCCTTTACCTCTGCTCTCAAATGACAGACCCACTTGCAAATACTTATCATTTAGACGTGCAAATAGCGGTATTTGAACGAAAAATTGAGCCATAACTGAAGTAGCTATATGACAATTTTACAAAATCCAAGGTGGTTTACAGTCACCAAAACACATTGATATCCTGTCCTAGAGACATAACCATCCTCTCTTCAGGCTGGCTAGGAAATTCTGCACCTCCTGCACTGATTAAAAGCTTTATGTTTACACACACAGATATAAACCTCAGTGACGTCCAATATAGAAGGAAAGATAAGCATTTTATTTTTCTAACAGGTCTATTGTTCTTGATATTGTAATGTCGAGCCATTACTGACGGTCGGAGACTGGATATAAATTACAGTCAACAATTACCAGTCAACCGAGTTCCAGTGGATCAGATTTTCCTTCCAGTTATTGACAAATTTCTCCCCTGTGTTGTGGGAATTTGGTGTCGACAGGTCGTGTCTGTCAGGTTGTTACAGTCAACAATTACCAGTCAACCGAGTTCCAGTGGATCAGATTTTCCTTCCAGTTATTGACAAATTTCTCCCCTGTGTTGTGGGACTTTGGTGTCGACAGGTTGTGTCTGTCAGGTTGTCGATCGTGGTTTTATCAATTCACACTTGAAGTGCTATAAAGCAGCATCCACACCACACTATGGTCTACATTGCATCCTAAAAAACATGTCCACACTATTGTCACACGTCACTAGAGTAGATTCGTAGAAGCTTAACTCATCCTTTAGGGCTGTTTGTCGCTACACTTAAGCCTCTGTCAGGTTGTCGATCGTAGTTTTATCAATTCACACTTGAAGTGCTATAAAGCAGCATCCACACCACACTATGGTCGACATTGCATCCCAAAAAAACACGTCCACACTATTGTCACACGTCACTAGAGTAGATTCGTAGAAGCTTAACCCATCCTTTAAGGCTGTTTGTCGCTACACTTAAGCCTTGGAGTGGGCTTTTTGTGTATGAGTAACATGTAACATTAGGAAATAGGAATCAATTTCCTTGTGGAAAAAAGCTGTACAACTCCACTAAAGCTTCCCTGTTCTGGAAATTTGAAATTGAAAGTTTAATTGAATAATAAAACTCCGACATTACGACGATTAAGTCCCAATTCGTGTCCAGATAACAGTGGACATTAATATAATGCATTATTAAATTCAGCGCCCATTATAATAATGCATTATTAAATTTACCTGATAAAAATATGTCATAAAAAAGCTTTAGAATAGAAACTTTACTGCTGCAGAATCAAAGATGGCATCTCTTATCACATGACCATTATGAGATCCTCACTGACATACATGGGTCATCTTATCTCACAGATAAATTAAAACCATCTCAGGTGCTACTTGTAGATTTATCTGCAATTCATTATTGTCAAACTGCTTGTAATTAAAACAAACCTTTTTTTTATAAGTTCAGTTATCCTTGTAAATGAGCTTTTCTATGATACTTGTGAAGTTAATGCTTGTAATGAGCCTTTTTTTATGATGTTCAGTGCATTGGTGTTGGTGCTTACAATCATTGAATATTTTCATTATGATTGTTTGATTGTCAATATTGGTGCTTGTAATTAATATTTCTATGATGATTGGTGCGAATGGTGCTTGTTTGTTGACTGTATCTGGTGCTTGTAATTTTCTATTCCCCTTATGATTGGTGTTTTCTTGAAATGCATGTAAGGATTCCAAAATATACCTTTTTTTTAGTGGTGGAATTATTTAAATATTTATTTATCTATAGGTACCTACATACGTTTTGTTATTTTTATTTGTTTTTTCAAATTGTATGACGAAAGTTTTGTGTGTTTTTAATGAAGCTGGATGGGAAGTCATGCAGCACGGTATGTTGGGTGACATGTCATGTCATGTACAACATGTGAGGCCATGAGCTTGTACCAGTCACGAGGTACAACTCGTGATTCTGTGCCCGAGATTTGACACACGCCAACATTGTTTTTCTCATCATGCGTGTTTTGTACTATGATGAGAGCTTTTGTTTTATCATACTTTGTACTTACATTGCATCATTTAGGATTCCAACGTGTATTCTTTTCTACAAAATATGCACAGTATATGCTTTGTAGAAGAAGATTTAGAGGAGCTATACACTGAGAAATAAATTGGTGATAGGGTGCCACTCCCACTAGTCAGGGTGAAAGAACTCTATTATCGGAGGGGGTTATTTTTATTTCCCCTGATTTAGGTTGTTGGAATGCTATAATATAGTGTCGAGCTTCTCGATATAGAGTCCAATATTGGAGTTCCGGAACCCAGTCACTCGATTGGTCTGCCGGCACACTGGTTTTTTCTCAGCGTAGGAGCTTTAGGTTGAAAAAACCTCGAACTCGGATATATTAAATTTAAACAACGTTTTTTTTGGACTACAAGTCGATGTAGGTATTATTCAAAGTGATAATGGTGATGGAAAGAAAATCCCGCGCATTTATACCCTGTTGATTCGAGTTCTACAAATGCTGGTAACTCCTCTCGTACATCATTATTCATCGCATACAGTCGTACACATCCTGCTCCGGAATTTGGAATGATGCAGCACAATATCCTACTCGAAGGATTAACAGAGATCTCTACTTAATAGAGATATAGAGATACTCTCTACTGATAAATTAAGAGCTGCCAATCACCGTGGCCTTCCGGTTCCTGTCAAAATAAATTGATCTAATTGTTAAGATCGCTTGGTCATCTTAACTTCTTGGAGGTGATGAGGCGATATCCATGACTTCTTAATTTATACTGCTTTCAATTTCAATCTCGGATATTTGGGAATTGATAAGGTGATTGTTTTTATTAAAATGAGAGGATCGAGTTTAATTGGATAATTTGGACTATTTGGAGCCTGAAACTTGTTCATGAAGTCAAATGTGAAATTTGAATTTGAATGCCAACTGGATTAAACGGTAGTGATCGCCTTTACAACTTTAATGTACATGTAGTCATGTACCTTACAATAATTGTTTACTTTACCTACTCTTTTAGGTTTTAGTTACCTTCTTATGTATGGGCGGTAGGCAATATTTACAGTTCTCCATCTTCTTTTCTTCCTCCTCCTCTCCTTCTTCACCTTCTTATTCGTCCTCATTTCTCTTCTTTCTCCATTTTTTTTTTTATTTTTATTATTTTTTTTTTTACCACAAGTCGATGTAGGTATTATTCAAAGTGATAATGGTGATGGAAAGAAAATCCCGCTCATTTATACCCTGTTGATTCGAGTTCTACAAATGCTGGTAACTCCTCTCGTAAGTACATCATTATTCATCGCATACAGTCTATTGGAGTTCCGGAACCCAGTCACTCGATTGGTCTGCCGGCACACTGGTTTTTTCTCAGCGTAGGAGCTTTAGGTTGAAAAAACCTCGAACTCGGATATATTAAATTTAAACAACGTTTTTTTTGGACTACAAGTCGATGTAGGTATTATTCAAAGTGATAATGGTGATGGAAAGAAAATCCCGCGCATTTATACCCTGTTGATTCGAGTTCTACAAATGCTGGTAACTCCTCTCGTACATCATTATTCATCGCATACAGTCGTACACATCCTGCTCCGGAATTTGGAATGATGCAGCACAATATCCTACTCGAAGGATTAACAGAGATCTCTACTTAATAGAGATATAGAGATACTCTCCACTGATAAATTAAGAGCTGCCAATCACCCTGGCCTTCCGGTTCCTGTCAAAATAAATTGATCTAATTGTTAAGATCGCTTGGTCATCTTAACTTCTTGGAGGTGATGAGGCGATATCCATGACTTCTTAATTTATACTGTTTTCAATTTCAATCTCGGATATTTGGGAATTGATAAGGTGATTGTTTTTATTAAATTGAATTTGATGCTCCGGAATTTGGAATGATGCAGCACAATATCCTACTCGAAGGATTAACAGAGATCTCTACTTAATAGAGATATAGAGATACTCTCTACTGATAAATTAAGAGCTGCCAATCACCGTGGCCTTCCGGTTCCTGTCAAAATAAATTGATCTAATTGTTAAGATCGCTTGGTCATCTTAACTTCTTGGAGGTGATGAGGCGATATCCATGACTTCTTAATTTATACTGCTTTCAATTTCAATCTCGGATATTTGGGAATTGATAAGGTGATAGTTTTTATTAAAATGAGAGGATCGAGTTTAATTGGATAATTTGGACTATTTGGAGCCTGAAATTTGTTCATGAAGTCAAATGTGAAATTTGAATTTGAATGCCAACTGAATTAAACGGTAGTGATCGCCTTTACAACTTTAATGTACATGTAGTCATGTACCTGCCTGAAATTTGTTCATGAAGTCAAATGTGAAATTTGAATTTGAATGCCAACTGGATTAAACGGTAGTGATCGCCTTTACAACTTTAAAGTACATGTAGTCACCATACAATAATTGTGTACTTTACCTACTCTTTTAGGTTTTAGTTACCTTCTTATGTATGGGCGGTAGGCAATATTTACAGTTCTCCATCTTCTTTTCTTCCTCCTCCTCCTCCTCCTCCTCCTCTCCTTCTTCTCCTTCACCTTCTTATTCGTCATTTCTCTTCTTTCTCCTCATTCTCACTAACACTAATGACGAACCGTTTTCTTCTATCGTTCGTTGGTAACGTTCACGTACCGTATATTTCTGTTTGTTTTTCAAAGTTCAAACTTCCAGTCTTTTAGGTTTTAGTTACCTTCTTATGTATGGGCGGTAGGCAATATTTACAGTTCTCCATCTTCTTTTCTTCCTCCTCCTCTCCTTCACCTTCTTATTCGTCCTCATTTCTCTTCTTTCTCCTCATTCTCACTAATGACGAACCGTTTTCTTCTATCGTTCGTTGGTAACGTTCACGTAACCGTATATTTCTGTTTGTTTTTCAAAGTTCAAACTTCCACCCTTCCTCCTGCTACCTGCTAGCAGCAAGTTTTTTATATAATTTATTTGTTAACGCCCAGCTTGTGTAAACATCGAGTTAATGGGTTTTTATTGAAAAAATGTAGGAAGAAAAGGAATTGTGGCAGAGGCTGAAGAGGGTACGAAAGTAGGTAAGGAGGTACTTGGAACATTTAGGTAGGGTGTAGGAAGAAAAGGAATTGTGGCAGAGGCTGAAGAGGGTACGAAAGTAGGTAAGGAGGTACTTGGAACATTTAGGTAGGGAAAAAAAAGATAAAAGGAGTAGGTAAAGAAGGAAAATAAAAGAAAGTAGGGAGAAAGAAGAAGAAAAATAATAGAAGGAGAAAAAGAAGAAGAAGAATAAAAGATGTTATCTAAAGAGTAGGTTAAAAGAAAGTAAAAGGTAGGTATATTTATCAATGAAGAAAGAGTTGTTAGCTGTTGTAATGAACGGAATATAATTTATTTGTTAACGCCCAGCTTGTGTAAACATCGAGTTAATGGGTTTTTATTGAAAAAATGTAGGAAGAAAAGGAATTGTGGAGGATGCCTGAAGAGGGTACGAATGTAGGTAAGGATCGAGGTACTTGGAAAATTTAGGTAGGAAAAAAAGATAAAAGGAGTAGGTAAAGAAGGAAAATAAAAGAAAGTAGGGAGAAAGAAGAAGAAAATAATAGAAGGAGAAAAAGAAGAAGAAGAATAAAAGATGTTATCTAAAGAGTAGGTTAAAAGAAAGTAAAAGGTATATTTATCAATGAAGAAAGAGTTGTTAGCTGTTGTAATGAACGGAAAAAACTTAAAGAATATAGAGTTTGGAATTGAAACAAACAATAAATAAAGAGTTGGTAGCAATGGTGAGATCCGGGGCAGGTGTTGAAAATTAGGAAATATATACCGAGTGTGAACATCATTATATTTCCCAAATTAAAATGTCTAAATACTAAATTATTATAATAAGTGTAATCTTTGTTAATTTAAATGTCGGTACAAAGTTTGTACCAATGAAATATGTTTGTCTAAGGTCTAAGTATTTTTGTTATACCATTTCTCCCTCTCATTTTTTCAGACATATCGGTTCTACTGTTTTACTATCTACTTCTTCATAAAATTCGTTTTCATTATTGGCAATATAGAGTTTGGAATTGAAACAAACAATAAATAAAGAGTTGGTAGCAATGGTGAGATCCGGGGCAGGTGTTGAAAATTAGGAAATACCGAGTGTGAACATCATTGTATCTTCGGTAGCTCATAAAAGGAGTAGGTAAAGAAGGAAAATAAAAGAAAGTAGGGAGAAAGAAGAAGAAAAATAATAGAAGGAGAAAAAGAAGAAGAAGAAGAAGAATAAAAGATGTTATATTTATCAATGAAGAAAGAGTTGTTAGCTGTTGTAATGAACGGAAAAAACTTAAAGAATATAGAGTTTGGAATTGAAACAAACAATAAATAAAGAGTTGGTAGCAATGGTGAGATCCGGGGCAGGTGTTGAAAATTAGGAAATAACGAGTGTGAACATCATCATTATATTTCCCAAATTAAAATGTCTAAATACTAAATTAATATAATAAGTGTATCTTTGTTAATTTAAATGTCGGTACAAAGTTTGTACCAATGAAATATGTTTGTCTAAGTATTTTTGTTATACCATTTCTCCCTCTCATTTTTTCAGACATATCGGTTCTACTTCTACTGTCTTACTATCTACTTCTTCATAAAATTCGTTTTCATTATTGGATGAGCCGGAGTGAGGTTGGATTGGGCAAAAGGTTTACCACCGATACGTGATGCAAAAATTTCATTTTCAGCGCCTCATAACAATAAGACAGGGATGGGTAGGATCTTTATTTATGGCACCGACATCATATGGGAAAATTAGCTTTATCCTGAACATATTAATAGAGCGGTATAAGGTGTTGGCAAATTGCGAAACTGCAGACTTGATCTGAAAACTATGCTCAGAAAACTAACTCAGGATTCTTCTCAATTCTTCTTTTCCTTCACCTTTTCCCCAAATTTATTTGAGATCAGCCTTACTTTACGCTTGATTATTACCAGATTATTGATTCAGCGCCTCATAACAATAAGACAGGGATGGGTAGGATCTTTATTTATGGCACCGACATGATATGGGAAAATTAGCTTTATCCTGAAGATATTAATAGAGCGGTATAAGGTGTTGGCAAAATGCGGAGTTGCAAACTTGATCTAAAAACTAACTCAGGATTCTTCTCAATTCTTCTTTTCCTTCACCTTTTCCCCAGATTTATTTGAGATCAGCCTTACCTACTTTACGCTTGATTATTACCAGATTATTGACATTTTCATTGGTCAAAGTGGTGTATCTTAATTACTTCTATCTTACGTCGCGCTGTCGATGCAAGACTTAGCCCCTGTCCTGTAACCATACTAATATGGTTCGGAAAGAAACCTAATCTCATAAAACTTTGCTATGAAAGAAAAACATCAGAAAGTAAAAATATCCACGGAGCAACCCAACAGAAATGAGCCACTATAAAGTATAAACACGTATGGTTTGATATCAGAAATGCTTTCGACCACTTTGTAATTCCCACATGAGACGAGGTGGGTATGGAGGGAGTGGGGGATTTCTTATTTTCTCCTAAATCCAGGGTATATTATTTCTGGGGGCACACATATGTATGCTCATGCATAGAAATGGCAACATCAACGGGTGCAATTATTTTCCCCAACCCAGGGTGATGTCTTCCCTCCCCTAGGGTGTGTGATGTATGACATATGTATGCTCGTGCATAGAAATGGCAACATCAACGGGGTGCAATTATTTTCCCCCAACCCAGGGTGATGTCTTCCCTCCCCTAGGTTGTGTGATGTATGATTTTTTTTTTTTCTTTACAAATAAGATGTTCCTCACGCTCCCTGGTGTTACATATGTGTTAGAATTGGAATACACCTTGGTTTATACCGACCAGGCTGAGACTGAAAAGTCCCTTTATCTCAGCAGACTAAATAATGTTTTATGTTGTAAATTTTCATGGAAAATTAAGAGTCATGAGTCATCACCTGCATATCTCGGCAGTACGTTAAGCCAAGTATCATAATACCTACCTATGTACTTTTTTCCAAGTAAAAGAAATATTGAAGGAAAAAAAAGTTTTATTCGTGTTTTATAGATATTATGATGTTCGCTATCCTATTGAAAATATTTTCATAAAAAAAGGGAGGCATATGTATGCTCATGCATAGAAATGGCAACATCAACGGGGTGCAATTATTTTCCCCCAACCCAGGGTGATGTCTTCCCTCCCCTAGGGTGTGTGATGTATGATTTTTTTTCTTTACAAATAAGATATTCCTCACGGTCCCTGGTGTTACATATGTGTTAGAATTGGAATACACCTTGGTTTATACCGACCAGGCTGAGACTGAAAAGTCCCTTTATCTCAGCAGACCAAATAATGTTTATGTTGTAAATTTTCATGGAAAATTAAGAGTCATCACCTGCATATCTCGGCAGTACGTTAAGCCAAGTATCATAATATCTGTGTAATACATTTTTCCAAGTAAAAGAAATATTGAAGGAAAAAAAGTTTTATTCGTGTTTTATAGATATTATGATGTTCGCTATCCTATTGAAAATATTTTCATAAAAAAAGGGAGAAGGGGGAAAAATTTTCCACCCCTTTTAAAATCCATGAGTATTGTGAGAGGTTTTCTAAACTGTTCCGTAATGATTTTCTTCCAATACTTTATGACCCGTGTCATAAGAAAATGGGAAAATTTATGGCCTCGGCTCTTTTTCTTTCCCTCCCGTTTCTCTTTTTTTCACTTAAAATCCATGAGTATTGTGAGAGGTTTTCTAAACTGTTCCGTAATGATTTTCTTCCAATACTTTATGACCCGTGTCATAAGAAAATTTATAGCCTCGGCTCTTTTTCATTCCCTCCCGTTTCTCTTTCTATCATATTGCCTCAAATCAAGGTACCTACTGTCTTTGGTCCTTGTCCCAGCATCACAAGAACAATAATTGAAGATTTTGTAAGCAATGTAAATTCTTACAAAATCCCCAATTCTAAAATTTAAAGTAATAACTTTGTAATAAAAAAATAAAATAAAAATTTAAATAAATTGAAGGGATTTGACCAAAAGGTGAGATTAAATTTGACCTTAAAAGCATTCTCTTCCACCTAACCCTAGTAGCCCTTAAAGTTATTCAGTTGTTCATTCACCTTCTGACTCAAAAGTTGTGACAGGTTGTAGATAACTTGTGTCTGCAAGACGCAAATGTTTAAAACGAGAAAGTATGTCACTTGGAACAGTTGATGACATATTCTGCTGCTCCGTCCTCTGTATTTAATATCGGAACAAACTTTCAATTTCCAACGGCCAAGAGCATAATAAGAGGCTTTAGCCATCTTTTGTCATTGTACGGATTTCACCAATGTCTTCGTTTTCCAACAAGAAACTCAAGGCAAGAGAGGGTTTTCCAGACAAAATGAAGAGAAGCGAAATCATTCCTCATGGTAATGAATATTTTAAATTGAAAAACAGAAAAGAAGAAGTCATTTATTTTTTTGTGCTCGAAGAGAAGAGAAAAAAAATTAAGGAAAAGGTGTGATAAGAGAAGTAGAAATAGGAAGTGAGGCGAAGGAAAAAAAGTAAAATGCTTATTTAAATATTCAAACTTAAGTTTAATCTGGAAAAAAAAGGAAGAAAAGAAGTTAAAATTATTTAGCAATAAATCTTGTTACTTTGAAGCGTATAGATTAGGATTTAGGAGGTAGGACGCTTGCACCGAGTCCTGGGATCTAATATGCCATTAACCAGAGGAGGAAGAGGATTTTGCAGCGAAATTGTTTTTCCTTCCCTAACTCCCTCCCCAGGACTCTTAATTACCTGAAATTCTAAACGCCTGTCTTAGCTCATACAACAGCTACCTATGTGAGTCGAATAACAAAGTTTTGAACACACTGGATGGAATATCTTATTCTTAGAAGTTAGCAAGTTGGTCCTTGAAGAGCAGACTTTTGATATACATTGGTAATATTCTTGTAATAGTTTAATAGTAAAATTGTCAGAATGCACTTGCAATGGCTTTGTCTTCCAAACTCGGAACCGACCAAAATTAGTTGGCTCTAGAAATACATTGGTGCCACTGACGTCGGTAACGACTATCATGCCTAGCAGTTACCAGGTTACCAGTGTTCCACATCTACTTGCGTCTCTCTGACGTATTCCACCACTCCCCCTCTTACAATAACAACAGAACAATACAATAATCCAAGTAATAATTACATTTCCCATCACATGGAATATACAAAGTCACCCCTTTATGCATTTCCATTTGGTTGCACTCTCATTGGAAGTATACTTTGACCCCTCAATCTCTCCCATTCATATTTCTTGTAACAATTATGCAAAATCCAAGCGTGTCAAATTCCACAATGATATATTACATTATTTTACACATCTCACCCCCTTCCTTCCATTGTGAATACGTATATTGGGGGAGGAAGACAGCAAGATGTGAGTTGAAGGGTATAAGATGTGATAGGAAAATGGGAATAGAATTGAGAAAGAAATAGGACTTTGCCTGATATAAGACGAAATTGGTATCTATTACCTAAGCATATGGATGGGAGACCAATCTAGGACTGTCATCTACTGGTGATAAACGCCTTGTGGAGCTGATTCGCTTGACGTTACGTCAAAGTTGCTCAAAGCTCAGCGTGGCCTCATTAATATGTGAACCATCGAGAAAGCGGATACAAATTTTCTCACTCCTCGTTACAAATCAATCCGAAATCCCACGTTGCATTTCCCGTTGGAAAGCAAAGCTCAAAACGCCAATAGAAACAAAGTGGCAACATCTGGGCGCAAGTTAAGACGCCTCGGAGTTATTAATTTGTTAAGTACAGATGGGTCTGCTCTCCAGGATGGTGTCAAGGGTTAGATGAATCAAAACACATTTCCTCCATGCACCGCGTGCTAGTTATGATGTACTTTTCATATTATTTTCTACACTACACCCCGCCCCCTGCTCGGTTTTTATCAAGAAAATACAACACGTAACCCTTTTTTCTATATTAAAGTGAAGAAAATTGTGATCATCTATTATCGCATACGAATGCAAGAGGCAGCAGCTTGTTGCAACCAGAGGCTAGGAGCCAGTTTGTAGCGTTATATGAGAGTATGTTGCCACACTTGATAATAAACATTTCAATGGGGATGGAAGATGAGGGAGAAGGGAACTGAATTAGTATTCTGCATTGCAAGTGTATTAGAAATGATTGGAGAAACTTATGGTCACATTTATTGATACAAGTTAGAAAAATGCAACATTCTTATTGGACTAAGATCTTCCAGCTTACGTATAATATCGCGATTGGTCAGCAGCAGGTGTTTTGAACTTAACAATACAGTCCAATTCTGTGCTGATCTCTTCAAATCCATGTAATTTTGGCATCCGATATTTATTAATGGTCCCTATTGCTCTACATTTATCTCTTGTAAACTCTATCCTAGGCCTCGTTGATCATTTCCCTCAGTCATTATCTGTGATATAATTCAAAATGCAACATTCTTATTGGACTAAGATCTTCCAGCTTACGTATAATATCGCGATTGGTCAGCAGCAGGTGTTTTGAACTTAACAATTCAGTCCAATTCTGTGCTGATCTCTTCAAATCCATGTAATTTTGGCATCCGATATTTATTAATGGCCCCTATTGCTCTACATCAAAATGCAACATTCTTATTGGACTAAGATCTTCCAGCTTACGTATAATATCGCGATTGGTCAGCAGCAGGTGTTTTGAACTTAACAATCCAGTCCAATTCTCTGCCGATCTCTTCAAATCCATGTAATTTTGGCATCCGATTTTTATTAATGGCCCCTATTGCTCTACATTTATCTCTTGTAAACTCTATCCTAGGCCTCGTTGATCATTTCCCTCAGTCATTATCTGTGATATAATTCCAACACACTAGCAGTTTCTCCCCCTCCAATACACACAAGACTCAGAGCTAGTAAAGTTTAATTACCTGCAAGTTTATACACATATGTAAACTTGGAAGCAAGAAAGGAACTTGTAATAATGTTTGTTTTAATTGAGAGAAGAATGTGTTCTGTGTTGTTACTCATCCATGGTTCAATTGTTCTCGGTTTACTTGGGTGTAAATCCCAGGTGGAATGCTATTGTAGGCAGTAGGCATGCATATCTGTCAGCAGTGGAGGATTCACCTGGGGGTAACGGGTTCTGTCCCGAAAACAAATCTGGCCCGAAGGACCAACACTTTAGAAAGATTCTTATGTACCGATTAGTGTCGTACGCACGATGGAATACCTAGTTACTCATCCATGGTTCAATTGTTCTCGGTTTACTTGGGTGTAAATCCCAGGTGGAATGCTATTGTAGGCAGTAGGCATGCATATCTTTCAGCAGTGGAGGATTTACCTGGGGGTAACGGGTTCTGTCCCGAAAACAAATCTGGCCCGAAGGACCAACACTTTAGGACGATTCTTAAATCAGGCCCGAAGGACCAACACTTTAGAAAGATTCTTATGTACCGATTAGTGTCGTACGCACGATGGAATACCGGAGAAGGTTAAACTTATATTCGAGTCGTAAAATTAGAACCAAATTGAAAAATATAAAATAATAACTAGTATAGGAAACATAAAAAAAAGCAGAAGAGGAAATTTCGTTTCCAGAGGAAAAGAAAGCTTGAGGTCACATGGATTTCGAGATGATAGGAAAGATTGAGGTCACATGGATTTCGAGATGATAGGAAAGCTTGAGGTCACACAAACAGCAATAGATGATTGTGTAATATCACTTGACTTGTAGGTACTGGATATCTCATCTTTTTCTGAAATTTTCAAAATAACGAGATTTTATGAATGGCAATCTCGTTGATGAAGGCACTAACCGATAAATCACTTCATTTTCACTCGTCATAAAATTCAAAGCGAAACCTATCATATTTATATCTTAAGAATGACATAAAGAAGTTAGGAAGCACCAGAAGATAGTGGTGATATGAAATAAAAAAGAGAAAAAACTTGATAGTGTTTTTATTATTTGTGATTTACATAATTCAAATTCTAAATATAAAAAACCGTGTACAAAACACAAAAAGTTTTGTGCCACTAAAATAGGTACATACCTGATGAGCAAAGTTCAAGCTTTTTATTTGCAATTTTTGCATAATGGTTCCGAGAAAGTGGAAAAGTTCTAATTCTGTCTTCGAAAGGAGACGAGGAAAAAAAAGCTCAGTTATAATTAAATAATAGATTCATTTCTCTTCTGTTTTAAGAGAGTTGACACATTGCCTCGTCATTTTTTAACTGGAATCAAAGTTAATTACCCTGGCAACTTTATGTCCATATAGGAGGTATTTACCGATCAAAAGTTCTGAGGAGATATCTATAACTATCAAAAGTGCACAGGACAAAGCAAATCAAGCCCGGAACAATTAAAAAACAATGCCACGTACCTGATGAGCAAAGTTCAAGCTTTTTATTTGCAATTTTTGCATAATGGTTCCGAGAAAATGGAAAAGTTCTAATTCTGTCTTCGAAAGGACGAGGAAAAAAAAGCTCAGTTATAATTAAATAATAGATTCATTTTCTCTTCTGTTTTAAGAAAGTTGACACATTGCCTCGTCATTTTTTAACTGGAATTAAAGTTAATTACCCTGGCAACTTTATGTCCATATAGGAGGCACTTACCGATCAAAAGTTCTGAGGAGATAGCTATACCTATCAAAAGTGCACAGGACAAAGCAAGTCAAGCCCGGAACAATTAAAAAACAATGCCACGTGAATCACGTCTCAAGAGATTTAAAACTTTTATCATTCAACTTTCCCCTCTAACCCTTTCTCAGGTTTATTGCCATAACTGCACTGATTGCCCCCTCACGACTGTTTTCCTGGCTGCACTTTCGGAAATCTCAGTCGAAAAGTTTCCTCGAAAATTTGCATTTTTATAACCCTTTTTCGGTGGGAATTGTTCTTAATTTTTATTTTCAATTTACCTCCCATAGCTTATAAAATATGAACTCCTGGTGTAGGCCGGGCAATCCTCAGGGGGAGAATTAATTCGGCTGAATTGCTTGCATTTTGCATTCAAGCTTTGTGTGATGAATTTACAATGTTGTACTTTGGCGTCTTTTTCTTGCGAAATCTTCCTACTTTCCTAGCGACACTTTAGTTCGGAGAAAAAAAAGGCTGAGCCAGCGCCGCGCAGCGATAGCATGTACCTAGAATGCATCCGTTCTGAATGGATCACTGAAGTTTAGAGCGTTACTTGTGGTTGGTATCCAGAAGGGTGAACATGCATCGAAGAGTATGCTCACAGGTTAACAAACATTTTACCATGAGGTGGTAGAAATAAGAGAGCTTCTAATTTCCCTCTCTATACTCTAAACCTAAACCAAATGTTGCCCATTTAGTGTTAAATCAGGAATACTCACCTAAACAGAAGCTGTTCCTTCAGGAATACTCTGGTAAAGCTTAGCTCTGGCAGTCTGGCACAATCTCATTTATCATACTGGTGTGGGTGATTGTGATTGTAATTAGTTTATTCAAAGCAATATTTCACTCCTCAACGGCACTTTAGCTCTCTCCGCTCCGAAGTCTTTGAGGGAAACATGAAGGGAAAGAACCTTTGAACCTACCTAGATCCGATTTTACAGTCATTTTCGACCCTTTAAAATAATGTAAAAAACTATGGTACATAACTAGATAACTACATATCTAACCATGATAATCACAGCTTCACAGCCAACCAAGGTAACTCCTAATTTTTATTGTAGCTGCCTTTATTGTAGAAACGATTGGTCCTTGGCAAGAGCTTTTGGAGTTTTGAATGATATGCCATTTACTGCACAGATCATTGTAAGAACCAACGGAGGCTAACCAGTCTTTCTGATCATTAAAATAGACCAAGCTTCTAGTTCTAAAGTGAAGGAAAGCGAAAAATTCCAGGTAACTCCTAATTTTTATTGTAGCTGCCTTTATTGTAGAAACGATTGGTCCTTGGCAAGAGCTTTTGGAGTTTTGAATGATATTATGCCATTTACTGCACAACTGCACAGATCATTGTAACCAACGGAGGCTAACCAGTCTTTCTGATCGTTAAAACAGAACAAGCTCATACTAACTTCTAACGTGAAGGAAAGCGAAAAAATCTAAAATGGACTTTCCCCCAAGCCAGCGTCATCTAAAGGGTACAAAAGTCAATCGGAGTAATGGAAAGAAATGCTTCAGCTGAGCCGAGGCCCGTGATATATTGCCTGCTTTTCCAAAAAATGACGGAAGAAAAAAAAGATGCCCCTCTTCGATTGCCCGAATTAGGGAAAAAGTGGGGAGTAAAAATAAAATTAGGGAATAAAGGGTACAAAAGTCAATCGAAGTAATGGAAAGAAATGCTTCAGCTGAGCCGAGGCCCGTGATATATTGCCTGCTTTTCCAAAAAAAATGACGGAAGAAGAAGATGATGCCCCTCTTTGATTGCCCGAATTTTCGAAAAAGTGGGGAGTAAAAATAAAATTAGGGACGAAGGGATCTTTTGTCGAACGTAAAACTGAGATAAGAGAATGGACTGAAATGTTGTGGAAGATAATTTACAGATTTTACTGATAACAAAGAGCCATTGAACTTTTTATATTCCAGTTGCATTGCTTTTATATGGCTCTATCATAAGGTGTGTGTGTTCTGCCAACATTTTAAATCTTATTGTAGCATGCTTCTGTGACAGAATGGAAATTTTTCTCGATTTGTAGGTAGGTATAGTATAAGCTTAACCCATTCTTTAGGGTTTTTTGCCCCTACACAGTAAGCTTTTTGTGTATGATTTGTAGGTATAATTTGAAACCGAGATCACCTGTTTCAAATACACCTCATATCTGTTGTGACCTATTGAAACACATTTCTTTTGGAAGATAATTTACAGATTTTACTGATAACAATGAGCCATTGAACTTTTTATATTCCAGTTGCATTGCTTTTATATGGCTCTATCATAAGGCGTGTGTGTTCTTCCAACATTTTAAATCTTATTGTAGCATGCTTCTGTGACCGAATGGAAATTTATCTCGATTTATTGATATCGTAGATTCGTAGAATTTCAACCCAACCTTTATGGTTGTTTGCCCCTACACAGTAAGCTTTTTGTGTATGATTTGTAGGTATAACTTGAAACCGAGATCACCTGTTTCAAATACACCTCATATATGTTGTGACCTATTGAAACACATATCTTTAGCACACAACTCTCACTGGAACAAGAAGTAAATCAAAAGTGTCATCCAACCCTTTGGGGAAGAAAGTTCAAAAATATGACTTTCCCATTATATGAAATTGTAGGATGAGGAAAGTAAAAAAATGCCTCCAAGTTGATTATTATTCACCGGAAATAAAAGACAAGCTTTACATAGGAGGTCGTAAATATTCGCCTGAAAGTCATAAAATCCTTGGAAGGAGGAGATGACAGCTGAAAATCTTTTGAAAATTGATTGTGGGAAAGGGTTGGGGCTTTAACACGGAGATTTGAGAGTTCATAATTAAAAGATTAAAGTGTCACAGAATATTATGTGGTTTCAAAACGAGCATTTCTAAAGAGACTACCATTATAATGTAGGAGTCACAATTTCAGTCAGATAGTTATACAATACAAGTACAGACATTCAATAACAAGATGCTGTAAAAAAAATTCCATGTTGAAAACATCTGTTTATTACAATTATTTGACTATTCTCACACAAACTTGTATTTGCATTCTTCATTTATGCTTCACCCAAATTAGCACGTAAATTTACCGCTACAATAACTTTTAGGAACGCAAAAAGTGGAAAATTGTCCAATTCATTATTGACCTTGGCTTCTGTATTCGGTAACTCCTAATTTTTATTGTAGCTGCCTTTATTGTAGAAACGATTGGTCCTTGGCAAGAGCTTTTGGAGTTTTGAATGATATTATGTCATTTACTGCACAGATCATTGTAACCAACGGAGGCTAACCAGTCTTTCTGATCATTAAAATAGACCAAGCTTCTAGTTCTAACGTGAAGGAAAGCGAAAAATTCCTAAATGGACTTTCCCCCAAGCCAGCGTCATCTAAAGGGTACAAAAGTCAATCGAAGTAATGGAAAGAAATGCTTCAGCTGAGCCGAGGCCCGTGATATATTGCCTGCTTTTCCAAAAAATGACGGAAGAAAAAATAAGATGCCCCTCTTCGATTGCCCGAATTTCCGAAAAAGTGGGGAGTAAAAATAAAATTAGGGAAGAAGGGATCTTTTGTCGAACGTAAAACTCAGATAAGAGAATGGACTGAAATGTTGTGGAAGATAATTTACAGATTTTACTGATAACAATGAGCCATTGAACTTTTTATATTCCAGTTGCATTGCTTTTATATGGCTCTATCATGAGGTGTGTGTGTTCTTCCAACATTTTAAATCTTATTGTAGCATGCTTCTGTGACCGAATGAAAATTTATCTCGATTTATTGATATCGTAGATTCGTAGAAGCTTAACTCATCCTTTAGGGCTGTTTGCCCCTACACAGTAAGCTTTTTGTGTATGATTTGTAGGTATAATTTGAAACCGAGATCACCTGTTTCAAATACACCTCATATCTGTTGTGACCTATTGAAACACATTTCTTTAGCACACAGATGAAAGTGTCACAGAATATTATGTGGTTTCAAAACGAGCATTTCTAAAGAGACTACCATTATAATGTAGGAGTCACAATTTCAGTCGGATAGTTATACAATACAAGTACAGACATTCAATAACAAGATGCTGTAAAAAAAAATTCCATGTTGAAAACATCTGTTTATTACAATTATTTGACTATTCTCACACATACTTGTCGTATTTGCATTCTTTATTTATGCTTCACCCAAATTAGCACGTAACTTTACCGTTACAATAACTTTTAGGAACGCAAAAAGTGAAAAATTGTCCAATTCAATATTGACCTTGGCTTCTGGATTTGTATTAGTGCCAAAAATTAACAAATGAAGTTCATTTCTAAAGAAATTTGTTCCCCTTTAATCGCCTAGAGAAGGAGAAAGAAGTCATGTCATAATCTCTATTTGGAGGAACTTAAGGGAACATATTTCCTCTCTATACCTCACGGGACACAGGACGCCCCTCACTCCAGAACAATAAACTTGTCAAAAACTCCAAGGTAGAAATATTGTTTGGAAACAAGGTCAGAGGAAAATCCGATGGAGGCAAACACAAATATAGGAAAAACAAGCCTTTTCAACTCAATTACAAACTACTTTACCTATTGAATTAAGAATACACATGTATACTAAACTTGTAATTGACGTATACCAATAATACATTTATTTCTTAGAAACATATTTGTATACCCACACTTGAAACAAATCACATTATACGATTTACAAATTTAAAATAATGATTTTATTTTCGGTCGTGAGTTTTCAAAGACATAGTACGGTGTTAAAGTTTTCTCAGTACAAAATGAAATATTTATTGCAAACTGGAATTGTATATTGCTTTAAGCAAAGAAAAACAAGAAACAATGTAATTCTCATAAATAAGCTCCTAAAGAAAAGTCACCGGAACTGTTATGTTATGGCAGATGAGCCGGAAAGATCTCTGGTGGTTTTTACCCCTTGTATTTTATTTTCCAACAGGAAATCAAGAAAGCTCGGGATAACAATAGGGTTTGGGATGGTGATAGCGGACCCTTCTCTAAGGCGCAACAATGAGGACCGTCTTATTGTATATCTTGTAGAATTGTTTTCCGATTGCATTGCTAATTTTCAGTTCTTTGTTGGATTTGTCCTCCCGTGAAGGTTTCTATTCTTTTCTTTCCGTTTTGATTTTCCTGTGGAAGATTTGGTTCATCGTCTTTTACATTGAATCTTCCTCTGTCATATCATAGGTTGGTTGACTAACTGAATGTCCATGTTGATTGGCTCTTGAAGTATTCACAAATTAGCAAACTTGATCATTGAAGGCTGGATAGTTCCCATCTTATCTAGGACCGAAAAAGTAAAATAGGAAGACTTGTTCTAGGTTTAAATAAAGCCCTACTTATTTCTTCTTAAAAAACCCAAGACTCTTCTTACACTTAATATGTACATAAGTATTCAAGTATTTATTATGTCATTCACCAAGTTACATGTTCCTTGAAAAACAAGAAACAATGTAATTCTCATAAATAAGCTCCTAAAGAAAAGTCACCGGAACTGTTATGTTATGGCAGATGAGCCGGAAAGCTCTCTGGTGGTTTTTACCCCTTGTATTTTATTTTCCAACAGGAAATCAAGAAAGCTCGGGATAACAATAGGGTTTAGGATGGTGATAGCGGACCCTTCTCTAAGGCGCAACAATAAGGATCGTCTTATTGTATATAAATCTTGTAGAATTGTTTTCCGATTGCATCGCTAATTTTCAGTTCTTTGTTGGATTTGTCCTCCCGTGAAGGTTTCTATTCTTTTCTTTCCGTTTTGATTTTCCTGTGGGAGATTTGGTTCTTCTTCTGTTAGATTGAAGCTTCTTCTGTCATGTTATAGGTTGCTTGAATAACTGAATGTCCATGTTCATTTCCTCTTGAAGTAGGTATAGGTACTTACCAAATTAGCAAACTTCATCATTGAAGGCTGGATAGTTCCAGCCATATTTAGGGCCGAAAACGCTATAATGGGAAATGGGACAACTTGTTCTAAGTCTAAATAAAGCACTACTTATTCCTTCTTAAAACCCCAAGACTCTTCTTACACTTAAAATGTATTCAAGCATTTATTATGTCATTTACACTAGTTACATGTTTGCCTTTGAACACAAGTTACATTTTCATCTCGTTTCTTGTTACAGGGCCCAGCGGAGCTTACAGTCCAGATGGTGCTATGGGGTACATGATGGACACGCAAGCCAGTATGATGCACGCCAGACCCGGTGATCCTACCTTTCACAATGAGTACCACTATCCAGTCCTGGTTGATTATTTATTCTTACTTGCATTAATCATACAGTTTGTCTGTTTACTATTGTTACATGCATTACTTGGGTCTGTCTGTTTTATTGGATAGAATCATCTTTCTTCTATTTTGCTGTTATTATCAAGACCGAAATACAGAGAAAATTCTGCCCTAAATACAATACAAGAAGCGCTCCTTGTTCATAAAGTTCCGAGAACTTCTTAGTATTTAAGAAATGTGCTTGTAAAAAGAAACCTTAGATCAGAATCAATATACTTAGTCCACCTCCTTGGAATGATAACAAGTTCCAATTGGTACGTAGGTACAGCCCAAGTCTGAAACTCTCTCATATTTAGGTCATACTTCTCAGGATTTCCAGCCACCTTTGCTCCCGGAAACCAACCTGTGTGTTCAATTTATCAAACGTAGGAATTCCTTCACACATTGGATTGGTGTTCCGAACTATTAATCAACTCGTGTATAATTTCTGGTTTCTCCTCCACTATCCACCTCAATACTACGGACATCATCTGTAGTCCCAATGGTAAGTCCACTCTCTGACTACTCTCAATGCTATTGGGTGTGGATGTGGACCTTCACAAAGTTACCGAGTCTTCAATCAAGTACTCTCAATGCACCAGCTCCTAATTAATTACTGAAGTTAAGCAGCGTTGCGCGTGGTTGGTATCTGAATGGGTGACTGATTGACCAACTGGGCAATCGCGTGCTGCTGGCTTTTTCCGGCCCCACCCAGGCTGGGTAAAGATAATTTGAGGAGGCGGGTAGCTGGTTGACGAATGGAAGGTAAAACCCCGTCACTAAACACTTGGAAATTAAACAGTGACGTTATACCCTTAGCAGTTATACAATGACGATAAACACTTAGAAAAAGATCCTTTGTCTCCTTACTCCAAAGTCTCGAATGCAAGCAAACCAAAACTAACTTCTGTCTTTCTCTCCTGTTTCAGAAAACCTTAGCTTGAAATTCAACACACATTGTAAACTGTTGAGTGATTGCAATCCATCGTTTCGCTCTGCGGTCTCCGGCTTGTAACGCCACTACCGCCACCGCCAGCCAACTTCTTCAGTCTATTTTCTCGTTCGTTCTTCGCTTGATCTCGACATTTCAAAGCCAGGTACATAGCTAGATTAAAAACATAGTATATTTCGTTTAATTTTAGGTGAATTTTTACTTCTTTTTCCATCCGTCTCTACGACGGAATCGCTTTTGGCTGCATGACTTTTCTTGACGTGTAGAAATATGTAGGACCGAAAACAGAACTTGCTAGTTAAAAATCGGATCAGATGAGTTTGTTGGGATTTGAACCCGTATTCTTCGACTTCGATAAAAAGAGCACCTCCTTACTATTTAATTTAGTATTCGGTGCTATAAAAAAATGAGCTGGTAATGGGTTTCATATAACCTTTCTAAGTCGTGTGACGTCACAAAGAATAATCTAAGAAAAATCACTCACTACCTACCTACGTCGAGAGAAAAATCGTAAAATATGTGACTTGGACTACGACACAAGGAATCTTGTGCAGTCAAATGATGATGTTAATCAGGATGAGCTTGTCTGCAGGACATTTTGCCCATGAGCCTAGTCTTCGTGCTTTGAACTGGACGCGAAAAACATGTTTGCAAAGAGAAACAGACAGCTTGCGTTCTATGAAAAAAATTGGGACTTTGCATTTCACACTTAACAAAATCTATGACGTAATATTACAGTAGAAAAACATTATCAAAATGCCAAAATACGAATGTGAATGAGGAATATTTTGATGAAACAGAAGTTGACGAAGTACAAAGTCAAAGTTGCGAAAACTAGGCTCTCCATATCTCTCCAGGACTGTACGAATACGATAGTTCTGGGAGATATGGACTATCATCCCTGTGATTCTTATACTTTGGTGTTGTTTTTATCTTTGACAAAGACAGACCGACTTTATTGAACTTTGATGTAGGTGGAACTTGTTGGTTAAATACGAGTACTTCACAATAATTAAAGAAGTTGATTGTTAAAAGGAAAGGAATAGAATTAGAACTATACACGGGCCACACACATTAGGTGCTGTGGTCCTGAGCCTCAGTAAATTATTTGAACTACTGTCTAACAATATGTTTTTCCAAAAAGTAGGTACCAAAGTTTATTGGGAAGATTTTATGAGTGAAATTCTGAAATTAATGAAAATATCAACGAAACTATGTGTATATCTCTTTGTCAAACGATACAAAGCAACACCTGGGCATAATTTTTTTTAGTGATATATTTAAGTATTTTATTTTATAAATATTTGTGTATACCTGTGTCTTTTTATAAATAATTATTTTTATTTCTCCATAAAAATAAAATGATGTAAAAAAAGAAAAGAAATTAATTTAATATTTAAATTAATATGATTGTAATTAAATTATGAAATGATTTATACGAAGTTTTCTTTCCGCATTTGTCTCAGTACACAACTTGGTATACGTATTTTATTTATTGTAATAATATTATTAATTATAAATATTTCTTATACATAAAATTATCTTATCTTGTGAAAATGTGCATAGGTAAAATGAAATACAAAAAAATACTTGCAATTTCTTTATTTGATTTTTCAACTTTCAAGTGTACATATTATGTCCTAGTTTTGGAAATATTTTTTGTTGTAAAATAATGTTTACTTTTTCTATTTTCACATTTTAGATAGGTAGGTGTCTGTTTTATTTTGTTGTTTACTTCTTGTCCTTTCATAAAATGTGTGTAAAGAGGAATGTAAAAGAAAAACGTCGGCTTTGTTCTTTTTTGAGTTGTTTGAAAATAATGACTGACTAAGAAAAAAAATGTATGAAAATGAAAAATGTTTCAAAACTGTTGATATTGCTAAATTTTAAGCTTTCGTTCAGTCCATCTCTTGAATCTCACTCTCGAGTGTAAGTGTACTCCAGCTCCTGTTCACATGGTCACTCATCCCGTTGTACGTTGCGCTAGATGTTACTTAACTTTGGTGGCACTGGTGTGTTGTAACCGATTTCCAAAACCTATAGTCTAAATGTGATGTGACTGTACTCAGATAACCAATTGAAATTGAGTTTTGAAACATTTTTTCTGTTATACACCTCACGTATACGTAATTAATTTTTAAGAATTCATTATTTTCGTTATTAATTTTTATATTTTCAAATCATTTCTTTTCCTTTCATTTACAAAAGTAATTAGGTAGTCCGCCAAACTTTTCTGTTGAAGAAATTCAATATCTAATTGTCAGAGTCACTGGTTTTTAAAGTTGGACAATTTTCCTGTTTCTTGGGCAATTTTCTAAAACAAATTATTTTACATCCCGTTGATTGGGTTAGATTTTTTTAAAAAATCGTTAAACGGAATATATGGGTTGGTTTTTTCAGAAGACGAAACTTTTGATTCTCTCTGGAACTGCATTTGTAAATAATATTTTCCTTCCCAACAAGATCTTTCATCACACTATGGAAATGACATGTCAACCAAAAAATGGTGGCATTTTGTACAAAAAGAAAGACGAAGCGGAGAGGGTAGAGAAAGCATTCTCAACAGACATGGTGACATACATTTATTCTTTCTCGTATGAATAGCTAAAAATCATTTTGAAAAACACATTGTACAAAAGTGTACATTTCTATTGCCGGGGTCACAATGGGAACCACGTATGGTTTGTTGACAGCAAGTTGCATTACCAAACGCTTTTCATACCTTTCACAGCTTTGTATTCTATACATCAATGCTTCTATTCTGAGCGGGGAGCTTCCGAGTACGTGTACAACCTTTTTTTTTTCATATTATTCTTTTTCAAGGAAAAAAAATTTGGTGCGGTGCATCTACCTCGTATATTTACTCACCCACATCCCCCCCGTTCTGTTTTGTCATCACAGAGGGCGTACTGAAAGTGTCAACAGAATATTTATGGGGTTTTCAAAACCGGAGCATTTCTAAAGAGACTACCATTTATATGTAGGATCACAATTTCAGTCGGATAGTTGTAATCATACAAGAAACAAGTACAACATTCAATAACAAGGTATGCTTAATAGATAAAAAAAAAAAAAAAAAATCCATGTTTAAAACATCGTATTACAAGGTATTTGACATTCTCAACATCTTGTCGTATGTCATTCTTCCATTTATGCCTTCACCCAATTATTAGCACGTAACTTACCGACATACAACTTTTAGTAGGAACGCAAAGAGGGAAAATTGTCCCAATTCAATATTGACCTTGGCTTCCTGGATTTCCTCTCCTTCTTCTCATTTAGAACTTGGAACGATGTAAAAGTGACCTTTTCAACCAATACAAACTACTTCGAGCGCGCGAAGCTATGATTAAGATACACATGTATATAAACTTGTAAATTGACGTATACCATATAATAAATTGTATTTTCTTAGAACATAATTGTATACCCACATTGAAACAAATCACATAATACGATTTACAATTATAAGAATAACGATTTTTTGTCGTGAGTTTCCAAAACATAGTACGGTGTTAAGTTTTTCCTCAGTACAAAATGAAATATCTATTGCAAACTGGAATTATCATATGCTTTAAGCAAGTCGCAATTCCATGCGAAAAAAGAGACAAAAACTCTCGAGAAATTAAAATTGAAGAAAATTAAGAATCTATAATTTTTATTTTGAAATTCAACATATATATTTTAATATAAGCTCACCATTATTAAAATTGTATGATTTTAAAGTCCGAGGCCGTCGTTCTTGGAAACCGAAAGTCTGTATTTCGTTTTACAAAATTGGGTACCACGTGAATAGCCAGCCTTTTGGCGTTTCTTTATGGTGTAAGTCATTTCCTTTTCTATTTTTTAATTCTATTTATTTGTACTTATGCCTCTTCAGTTACATACTGACGTCATGCTTCTAGTTATTCATACTGAGACGTCATTCAAATGATGCCAGCGCTTTATACTTTGGTAATGCTGATTCATTCCAGTTTTGCGTCGCTGAGAATTTCTTTGATTGATAATAA
>NW_007380096.1:8292-25699 GCF_000475195.1 Diaphorina citri | reverse complement strand
CTATCTGGTTTCCTCCACTCAAGGTCTAGGTGCCTATCCATTCAATCCACTCAACACATCTCCACTGCCAAAGTTAGTACATGGGACGCCGAATTTTTTCTTCTTCAATTTTTATTTGGCAGATTTCTTTTTCCTTACGATTGATTTGGCAGATTCTCTTTTCCTCCTACAATTTTATATTGGCAGAATTATCTTTTCCTGTTCCTTCCCATTGCGTCTACCTACTCCTCCCTTCTTTCACATTCTCATTGACACGAAGGAAGGCTTAGGTCGGTACTTTACAATAATATCTCTCTGAATCATCTCCTACCTTTCAAGTGGGCCTCACACTCCAGTCCTAGCTAAGACCCACCTAGCCCAGCTCAGTAATACAATTTAGACCGTAGCTTTATCAATTTATGCAGTTGAAACTCACATTGAACCTAGTATATCGGCCCAATACACAAAGGTCTTCACTAAACCTAAACACAATCCCTCGAACACATAACAAGTACATGCACCATTTAGACTCGGAATCATCAGCCCCTAGGAAGCTATAACAAAAAAGAAGACAACAAATTTTTTATTCGGGGACAACTGGCGAGAAAGGTCGGCCTGCACCTGCGACCAACATCACACCTGAAAAACCTAAAACGTCTTGCTCTTTCGTACATCCGCTAAAAACTCCCCCTATCATCCCCCTTGCCTTTGCCGTTTCGGTGCTTACAAGTTTTACTAGGAGCGGGCGTCACCCCCGGCCGCGGACCACCGGCTGATCACAATTCAATCTTCTCTAAGGAATTAGACTTTCGTTTTCTCTGGTATTCCGAATCGTACTGTATACACTAATAAAGCATAACGTAGCGTCAGCCCCAAAGACGGTGAGCTTCTACAAACAACAGGCATAAAGCCGAGCGGCAAGCGCTTACATGATACGGCTTCTGTCTTGAGGCGCGAGCAAACCGCGATATATCTTGTTTAGCACCTCCGTGTGGCCCGATTGGAGTATCACACTTAAGCTTTGTACCTCCAGAGGCTCCTCCCGGAGGATCGGTCTTACCAATCATAGTCACGGAGATGTTTGTTCCATTACTACAAAATAAAATGAAAATGGCACTGAAATACCTGGGAAAAAAGAGGTTTGATAATTCGCCCCGGACGGGAATCGAATCCGCGACCTAGCGCTAACAAGGAAGCCGCCAGAAACACTTTAAAAACCCTAAAAACTATTGCCATTTTCTCTCATTACAGATTGCAAAATACGCTTCTGTCACTAATTTAAATCTTTTGCTCTCTCCCTCCAAGAAAGACTTTAATGATGTCTTGATAAGAAAGTTTATGTGACTCCAAGGGGTTGAAGTGTTTTTTCTTGATGGGGAGAAAGAACTGAAAGGGGTAGGTAAGATTGTCGAGATTCTCAGTGGAAAACAAAAAAACACGACACACCCGGACAAGGACGAGTTTACTCCCAAAATTGTCGGTCAATTTTAAGCACCTACTTACCTATGTACAATTGTACGTACCTAATTATGAGTTTACTCCACTAAACCATACGAGTAGCCCGTCAAAAACCTAGACCAGGCCGCTTCTAAGCTGAGGCTGTGCTAAAATCCAACCCTATGTACCAGTTGAATCGGCTGTGGAAAAGCAAGCCGTATCGATTTCGCCACGAATAGAGGAAACCTCCCCCTTCTTACCTGGGCGCGAGAATAATGAAAACTTTTGACTGAAATGCAATGAGGCAGTAAATTAAAATGGAAAGTTTAAGAATTACGAGGAGCAAGGTGAAAGGAAAGCAATATTTCACTCCTCAACGGCACTTTAGCTCTCTCCGCTCCGAAGTCTTTGAGGGAAACATGAAGGGAAAGAACCTTTGAACCTACCTAGATCCGATTTTACAGTCATTTTCGACCCTTTGAAATAATGTAAAAAAACTATGGTACATAACTAGATAACTACATATCTAACCATGATAATCACAGCTTCACAGCCAACCAAGGTAACTCCTAATTTTTATTGTAGCTGCCTTTATTGTAGAAACGATTGGTCCTTGGCAAGAGCTTTTGGAGTTTTGAATGATATTATGCCATTTACTGCACAACTGCACAGATCATTGTAACCAACGGAGGCTAACCAGTCTTTCTGATCGTTAAAACAGAACAAGCTCATACTAACTTCTAACGTGAAGGAAAGCGAAAAAATCTAAAATGGACTTTCCCCCAAGCCAGCGTCATCTAAAGGGTACAAAAGTCAATCGGAGTAATGGAAAGAAATGCTTCAGCTGAGCCGAGGCCCGTGATATATTGCCTGCTTTTCCAAAAAATGACGGAAGAAAAAAAAGATGCCCCTCTTCGATTGCCCGAATTAGGGAAAAAGTGGGGAGTAAAAATAAAATTAGGGAAGAAGGGATCTTTTGTCGAACGTAAAACTGAGATAAGAGAATGGACTGAAATGTTGTGGAAGATAATTTACAGATTTTACTGATAACAATGAGCCATTGAACTTTTTATATTCCAGTTGCATTGCTTTTATATGGCTCTATCATAAGGCGTGTGTGTTCTTCCAACATTTTAAATCTTATTGTAGCATGCTTCTGTGACCGAATGGAAATTTATCTCGATTTATTGATATCGTAGATTCGTAGAATTTCAACCCAACCTTTATGGTTGTTTGCCCCTACACAGTAAGCTTTTTGTGTATGATTTGTAGGTATAATTTGAAACCGAGATCACCTGTTTCAAATACACCTCATATCTGTTGTGACCTATTGAAACACATTTCTTTAGCACACAAGCACACAACTCTCAACCCTGGGACAAGAAGTAAATCAAAAGTGTCATCCAACCCTTTGGGGAAGAAAGTTCAAAAATATGACTTTCCCATTATATGAAATTGTAGGATGAGGAAAGTAAAAAAATGCCTCCAAGTTGATTATTATTCACCGGAAATAAAAGACAAGCTTTACATAGGAGGTCGTAAATATTCGCCTGAAAGTCATAAAATCCTTGGAAGGAGGAGATGACAGCTGAAAATCTTTTGAAAATTGATTGTAGGAAAGGGTTGGGGCTTTAACACGGAGATTTGAGAGTTCATAATTAAAAACAAAAGACTCGGGGAGATCGTAAAACAATTCAGATTTTTATTGACGTCATTAATGTTTTATGACGTCATAATTCCCCTTCCCCTTGTAATGAACGACAAATTCCACTGACAACTTTCTCTCATGTTTTTTTTTCCCCCCTCATATGTATTAGTGCAAAAATTAACAAATGAAGTTCATTTCTAAAGAAATTTGTTCCCCTTTAATCGCCTAGAGAAGGAGAAAGAAGTCATGCCATAATCTCTATTTGGAGGAACTTAAGGGAACATATATTTCCCCTCTCTATACCTCACGGGACACAGAACGCCCCTCACTCCAGAACAATAAACTTGTCAAAAACTCCAAGGTAGAAATATTGTTTGGAAACAAGGTCAGAGGAAAATCCGATGGAGGCAAACACAAATATAGGAAAAACAAGAAACAATGTAATTCTCATAAATAAGCTCCTAAAGAAAAGTCACCGGAACTGTTATGTTATGGCAGATGAGCCGGAAAGCTCTCTGGTGGTTTTTACCCCTTGTATTTTATTTTCCAACAGGAAATCAAGAAAGCTCGGGATAACAATAGGGTTTAGGATGGTGATAGCGGACCCTTCTCTAAGGCGCAACAATAAGGATCGTCTTATTGTATATAAATCTTGTAGAATTGTTTTCCGATTGCATCGCTAATTTTCAGTTCTTTGTTGGATTTGTCCTCCCGTGAAGGTTTCTATTCTTTTCTTTCCGTTTTGATTTTCCTGTGGGAGATTTGGTTCTTCTTCTGTTAGATTGAAGCTTCTTCTGTCATGTTATAGGTTGCTTGAATAACTGAATGTCCATGTTCATTTCCTCTTGAAGTAGGTATAGGTACTTACCAAATTAGCAAACTTCATCATTGAAGGCTGGATAGTTCCAGCCATATTTAGGGCCGAAAACGCTATAATGGGAAATGGGACAACTTGTTCTAAGTCTAAATAAAGCACTACTTATTCCTTCTTAAAACCCCAAGACTCTTCTTACACTTAAAATGTATTCAAGCATTTATTATGTCATTTACACTAGTTACATGTTTGCCTTTGAACACAAGTTACATTTTCATCTCGTTTCTTGTTACAGGGCCCAGCGGAGCTTACAGTCCAGACGGTGCTATGGGGTACATGATGGACACGCAAGCCAGTATGATGCACGCCAGACCCGGTGATCCTACCTTTCACAATGAGTACCACTATCCACCTCAATACTACGGACATCATCTGTAGTCCCAATGGTAAGTCCACTCTCTGACTACTCTCAATGCTATTGGGTGTGGACCTTCACAAAGTTACCGAGTCTTCAATCAAGTACTCTCAATGCACCAGCTCCTAATTAATTACTGAAGTTAAGCAGCGTTGCGCGTGGTTGGTATCTGAATGGGGGACTGATTGACCAACTGGGCAATCGCGTGCTGCTGGCTTTTTCCGGCCCCCACCCAGGGCGGGTAAAGATAATTTGAGGAGGCGGGTAGCTGGTTGACGAATGGAAGGTAAATCCCCCGTCAGCCCATCACTAAAAAAATTAGAAGTTCTACAATGACATTAAACCCTTGGAAAAAGATCCTTTGTCTTCTTGCTCCATAGTCTTGAATGCAAGTGAACCAAAACTAATTTCTGTCTTTCTCTCCTGTTTCAGAAAACCTTAGCTTGAAATTCAACACACATTGTAAACTGTTGAGTGATTGCAATCCATCGTTTCGCTCTGCGGTCTCCGGCTTGTAACGCCACTACCGCCCCCGCCAGCCAACTTCTTCAGTCTATTTTCTCGTTCGTTCTTCGCTTGATCTCGACATTTCAAAGCCAGGTACATAGCTAGATTAAAAACATAGTATATTTCGTTTAATTTTAGGTGAATTTTTACTTCTTTTTCCATCCGTCTCTACGACGGAATCGCTTTTGGCTGCATGACTTTTCTTGACGTGTAGGGAAATAAGTTGCTAGTTTAAAATTATATCAGATGAGTTTTTGGGATTTGAACCCGGATCCTTCGACTTATAAGGGCAGCACCTTTTACTATTTATTTTAGTATTCGGTGCTCAAGAAAATGAGCTGGTAATGGGTTTCATATAACCTTTCCAAGTCGTGTGACGTCACAAAGAATAATCCAAGAAAAATCACTCACTACGTCGAAAGAAAAATCGTAAAATATATGACTTGGATTACGAAACAAGGAATCTTGTGCAGTCAAATGATGATGTAAATCAGGATGAGCTTGTCTGCAGGACATTTTGCCCATGAGCCTAGTCTTCGTGCTTTGAACTGGACGCGAAAAACATGTTTGCAAAGAACATTCTAAAGTTTAAGATGAAGTTCACCTCAGGCGGGAGTCGAACCCGCGACCTAGCGCTCACAAGGCAGGTCGCATTACCTTCCAACGTCCAAGCTATAAGGCTGGCTCATCGTTCAAGTTAAAGCTCAAATCTGTGAATGAAAAGTTCTGCTTCCACGATGCTTGCCTGTTACAACTTGGCACTTTATATTTCACACTTAACAAAATTATGACGTACCTAATATTACAGCAGAAAAATATTACCAAAATGCCAAAATACGAATGTGAATGAGGAAGATTTTGATGAAACAGAAGTTGACGAAGTACAAAGTCAAAGTTGCGAAAACTAGGCTCTCCATATCTCTCCAGGACTGTACGAATACGATAGTTCTGGGAGATATGGATTATCATCCCTGTGATTCTTATACTTTGGTGTTGTTTTTATCTTTGACAAAGACAGACCAACCTTACTCAACTTTGATGTAGGTGGAACTTGTTGGTTGAATACGAGTACTTCACAATAATTGAAGAAGTTGATTGTTAAAAGGAAAGGAATAGAATTAGAACTATACACGGGCCACACACATTAGGTGCTGTGGTCCTGAGCCTCAGTAAATTATTTGAACTACTGTCTAACAATAAGTTTTTCCAAAAAGTACCAAAGTTTATTGGGAAGATTTTACGAGTGAAATTCTGAAATTAATGAAAATATGAACGAAACTATGTATACCTATCTCTTTGTCAAACGATACAAAGCAACACCTGGGCATACTTTTTTTTAGTGATATATTTAAGTATTTTATTTTATAAATATTTGTGTATACCTGTGTCTTTTTATAAATAAATATTTTTATTTCTCCATAAAAAATAAAATGATGTAAAAAAGAAAAGAAATTAATTTAATATTTAAATTAATATGATTGTAATTAAATTATACGAAGTTTTCTTTCCGCATTTGTCTCAGTACACAGTCAATTTCGGGACGATAAGACCATAGCAGTTACAGTTCCCTCTGTCAAACCTCTTAAAAAATAATAACAATAAATATTTTTTAAGTTTCCATTTATTGATAATAAAATACATTGAACAGAACATGAAAATGACATATAAATGGTACACCCATACGTAAAAGCAAATTGGTCATGTCACAGATGGAAACATTTTACACGGTTATGGGGCGAAGGGTTAAGTCCGTTCCAAACGCAACTCGGCATTTTGAAAATTCCCTCACATTTTCATTTCACAAAGGGGTTTTTTTCATTTAAATATTTTTTTCTCCCCCGGGTTTTTGTGAGGGAAATTTGGTGAAATAGTCTTCAAATTTTTCGTCTGGCACCAACCTCAGTGATGCAGTGGTTAACGCGTTGGACTTTAGATCCGGAGGTTGGTGGTTCGAGTCCAAGTCAAGTCATGAAATGTATCTATTTATAATAAAATTGGGGGAACAATATTTGTGACAAACATTTAAGTATGCACAGTAAAAAATTCCTTTATTTAATTTTTCCTCTGGCTAGGGGACTTTATACTCGTACAGTAGCCTATTTGTCTGGCTGGGGGATTTTAAACAGGGAGTAGACCAGCCTAGTCTAGGTGGGGAACTTTATACAGGGAGGATACCAGCCTGAAATTCCCTTGCTAACGAAATAGCAGAGGTTGAGTGCGAAGGGCATCTACTCGTGAAATTGTTGTCTACTCTCTATGGTCAGGTGACAGATGAAATTTTGTTTATATTTAATTTTAATTTTTTAAGCCAGCCTAGTTAGCTTAGTTGGTAGTGCGTCTGCCTTGTAAGCGCTAGGCCGCGGGTTCGATTCCCGCCCGGGGCGGATGGAAGGTATCAAAGTGCAGAAGGTAGGGGTTGCCAAACTGGGGACCTGAGCACAAAGGGGGGCTGGTTCGACTCTTAGGGCTTAGTTAAGTTGTATTTTCCTTTCGGAATTTCCCCTCTTCTGAAGCTCGTTTATCCTTTTTTTCATATGGTTTAGTACAGGCACTATCACGCCAAAAGAGGAGAAATTGCGGAAGAAAAATGCGGCTTTACATCTGAGGCTATATCGACCATGGAATGAAGGGGCGTAAGTAACAAAAAACGGATTTCGGTTTTATTCCATAAAACAACTTGTTCAAGTGGTTTCTTTGGTATCACAAACAGGCGTAACTGAAATCCAGCCCATTGTAGAGATATCGATATTTTACTCTGAGTCGCAAGTGATATTTTCCAATTTTTCTATTTTTTCTTTTGTACATGAAGAAAAGAGAAAAAAGTTTTCCAATGAAAAAGTTTTTTCTTTGTTTTCCAAGAAATCTTTCATTTTAAAAGGCCCCTCAGTAAAAAAAAAAAAGGTTTGGGAACCCCTGAACTGGAGGATATATGAAATATACATGAGGCTCCCTAACATTTCTACATGTCAGGCCTATTTGTACCCACTTTAACCAAGTGGTGGGTATACCCACCTTGTTATAGACGTCTGACTGTGGGAGTATAAACAGGGAGAAGAACCGAACCCTAACCACTAACCAGCCTAGCTGACTGTTTTTCACAGGATTCTCCATTCTCGAAAAGAACAAGTACAGGTTCTGCCAGCCTAGTTAGCTTGGAGGGTAGCTTGTTTGCCTTACAAACGCTAGGTCGCGGGTTCGATTCCCGCCTAAGGCGAACTTTCAGGTCCTCACAATGCGATGGTTGTTTGCGGTCCGAGGCAACCCAATTAGACATGACTGCAGACTATCACCCTGGTAGGTATATTATAATACATTTAATACATGGCTGATATATAAATAAAGATACCATTTCTTTATTTTGCCATGGCCAATCGGGTAAAGCAGCTACAACAACAACAACAACAACAACAACAACAACAACAACAATAATAATAAAAACAACAACAACAACAACAATATATTGAAATAAATTTGAACTGAATTGCATTTTTGCCTTATCACTTTTTTCCTTCTAAATAGAGACGATATTTTTTTATTTAATTTTACAATCGGAAACCGAATTCCTCTTAATTTAAACAAAGTCAAATGAGAAAACGAAAGAGTTGAGAAAAATACAAAAGGTTTAAATAAAAAAAGTAGGAAAAAGAAATACAGGAAAGAAAGAAAAAAAATAAGAAAAAAAGATAGTATGAAAATTATCTACAGGGTGACCCAAGACGTGTTGGATGCTTTCTAAATCGTTTAATTTTCTTCAATTAGTTTGACATCACTGTATAACTGCTAAGCTGAGGTGAGTATTGACGCGTTTGACTGACTCTCCAATCTCCATTCGTCTACAAGCTACCCGCCTCGTGCCTAATCGCAATCCAGAGGTTGGCGGTTCGATTTCCAGTCAATACCTACTGGATTTAGTAGTGTCACTTTGGGCTAGAAAAACATTACGTTGCCAAGTGTTTCTTGATTCACCCTTAATAAAATGGGGGTAAAAAATTCTCATTATAAACATTCTTATCTCAAAAAAAAAAAAAGCTGAAAAATGTCATTATTCATGATTGCTGCAGGAAGGACAGAGAATATCTCTTTCTTTCTCTCTCTCTCTCTCTCTCTCTCTCTCTCTCTCTCTCCCTCTCTCTCTCTCTCTCTAGATCTTCTCTCTCTCTGTGTTTTCACTCTTCTATACGTCTTTAAGGTTTTTTTTTGTTACATAGGTATATTTTTATTGTTGTGTAAGTATAATTTAAATTCAAAATCGCTTAACTGACGGTCTTCCTCTTTAGGAGGTAAATCTGAAGAATAAATCATTAGGTTTACTCACTTATTCTTCCGTATTATCGGAAGAATAAGTGAGTAGGTAATCCATTATTTTATTAAAACAAAAAGCCCTACCTTTGATAAGAAAGAGGCTGAGTTCACCCCGAACTCCAAGCACAGAGCCGAAAATACTTCGAACCCGCCGCGAATCGAACTTGGGACCTTTGGCGTGCAAGCCTCGTATGATACCCACTCGGCCACGGAGGTAACTATAGCTACTAAACCTATGTAGATAATGTATACGGTATTATAGGTACTCGTAGTGAGTAGTTAGAAATAAGAAACAAGAAGTCGGTTTGGTATTACGTAGGTAAGTAGGTGCCTCTCTATTTGCTATACCGTCCAAGCTATAACTATGGGCTATACCTTCCAAGCTATAACTATGGGCTACTATAGTCCCTAAGATTATTTATTATTGCTACAGAAAAGAAAACTTAAGTCCCAAGTCGTTAGAATAACAAATGGTCTTTTTTTTAATAAGTTAAAATTACTTCGGTTTTAAGAATAGAAGCTTTACTTTACAGGTAGGTAAGTTTCTACATAAGTATCTATCTACCTATGTATCTGATGAATATTGAGTAGGTTTACAATAAGAATCTACAGGGTGAATATGTTACGAGGTTATTTGTGGCATGAAATTAAAAAAACAAAAGTTGGTGTCACACAAATGGCTCGGTAGCACCTCTTGAAACAGTGTAGTTTTAGTTAGCCAGGTAGCCACAATGGTATCTACATGTTATATTGGATAGGTAGATTCAAGTTTTTCTGGTGGACCCCGGGAATAAGAATATCTAGGACATTCTAGAAGAAAAAAGGTCACTCATCCAAGAAAGGGCATCACTTTTTAAGGGACAGTAGAAAACTAGACATAGACAGAGCCACATGAGTCTAACGCAGACGTTGATATGTATCTGATGAATATTGAATAGGTTTACAATAATAATCTACAGGGTGAATATGTTACGAGGTTATTATTTTGTGGCATGAAATTAAAAAAAACAAAAGTTGGTGTCACACAAATGGCTCGGTAGCACCTCTTGAAACAGTGTAGTTATAGTTAGCCAGGTAGCCACAATGGTACCTATATTATGTTATATTGGATAGGTAGATTCAAGTTTTTCTGGTGAACCCCGGGAATAAGAATATCTAGGACATTCTAGGAGAAAAAAGGTTCACTCATCCAAGAAAGGGCATCACTTTTTAAGGGACAGTAGAAAACTAGACATAGACAGAGCCACATGAGTCTAACGCAGAAGTTGAGCAGGAAGGAAAATTTGGAGCTGTCTTTTTAAAAGGACAATGGGCAAATCTGATTTGGTCTAATTTTCTAAATTTCTAAAGATTCCCACAGTATAACCAATTTCTTTTATTTATTTTTTACTCAAGTCCAACTAATTCCTCCGGAGTTCCAATTTTTTTTCCTTTGTTTAATTATAATTGTTATCAAGTAAGTCCTTTGAAATATAAATAACTGAGCTGACAAGGATTTTCAATGTTTTTAAGAAAATTAAATTCGCATTTTTTTCCTCTTTTTTTTCTCGACCGGATTAGAATGAAATTAACTCGCGAGGAAAATAAAAAAAACGTTATCTGCATTTTTCATCTTGTATCTAGCTGATGGGTTTTTACTGAGGACAGGGGCGTTGTCTAACCGGGCCTTGGGGCGCTTGAGACCTACGTCTGAGAGACCTGGGTGTTATTTCCGCCACACACGTTCCAAAGGTCTGAGCGTGAATGGCTGGCACTAGTGATGCACACGAGACAAGTTTCGTCGTGCATCACTAGATATCTCCACCCTGTACCTGCTAGCTGTACTCAATAAAGACCTTTCTGTAAAAAAAGTTTCGTCGTGCATCACTAGATATCTCCACCCTGTATCTGCTAGCTGTACTCAATAAAGACCTTTCTGTAGTTTTATATTCAAGGTACACTGATTATTATTGTGTTTTCTATATTTATTCTAAACTCGGTGCACGCAAGCTAATTATAATTCCCGCCCAATACGCTGACTGCTAGTAACTTCCCCGCACGAAACGACGACGGGAAATGGGGAAAAATAAACATAAACCAGGACTGTCTAAAATGTCTAAACCACGGGCGCAGATGTGCCGACTTTAGGTATTTTTTGCGGCAAATGAATAGTTTGTTATGTCACAAGATCGGCGAAGGTCTAACTTTTCAAAGCGCCACCACACAACGCAACGGCACTTTGGTGTTTCGATTAGATTTTTTTTTTTTTTTTTTTTTTTTTTTTGGGGGGTCAAACCAGGACTGTCTAAACCACGGGCGCAGATGTGCCGACTTTAGGTATTTTTTGCGGCAGATGAATAGTTTGTTATGTCACAAGATCGGCGAAGGTCTAACTTTTCAAAGTGCCACCACACAACGGCACTTTGGTGTTTCGATTTTTTTTTCAAGGGGTTTGATAGAGGGAACAGGGAACTGTAACTGCTAAGGACTTATCGTCCCGACAGCGAAAAGAGGAGGAAGACAGGATAGGAGAAAGCCAGCCGTTACGAGAACGAACATCATCCGTTTAGGATAAAATACACCCCAGGCGAGAATCGCACCCGCTACCTAGCGCTTACAAGGCAGACGCGCTACCGTCAAACTATAGGTTGGCTGATTAGAAGTTAGTTTATATCTACTTAGAACTGGGTGCGTAGTGAACAAATAACTGGCCCGAATTCCACCCGGCAAAGCTCCACAATATCAAAACTCCTCTCATTCGTTTTGGTTACAACTTATCAGCATGTCAAGCGAACAACATCAGGAAAACACCGCCACCACGAAATCAAACGTTCAACTTGATCAAAGGCAAACCGAATTCTCACTCTACCTAACCGACAGCTCTATTCATGAAACTTTGGTGACAATATTGTACCAACTATACCAAGATCTCACCGGACCTACCCGATCTGAACCGAAAGATCCTATCGCCTATGTCCAGGACAAGTTGGGCGACGACAGCTCTATCCATGAAACTTTGGTGACAATATTGTACCAACTATACCAAGATCTCACCGGACCTACCCGAACTGAACCGAAAGATCCTATCGCGTATGTCCAGGACAAGTTGGGCGATAAGCGACCTCCCCGGTCGGAAATAAATGCTTCACTGGACGTCTTGAATGAAACAAGGGCAGAGATTGAGCAACTACGCCAACAGATTGAAGATTTGGAGGGTCAGTTGAAATGCAGACGAGATGAGAATGGAATGGAGGAGGAATTGTTGTCTGAGACGGAGGGTGTTGGTCAGAGTAATATCTATGAAGATTTCATTTGATTTCGTTCATGTGTCTGTAGGTTTTTTTTTTTAAAGAGGTTTGACAGAGGGAACAGTAACTGCTATGGTCTTATCGTCCCGAAATCGAAGAGAGAAGGAAGACAGGATATCTACATGTTATATTGGATAGGTGGATTCAAGTTTTTCTGGTGGACCCCGGGAACAAGAATATATCTAGGACATTCTAGGAGAAAAAAGGATCACTCATCCAAGAAAGGGCATCACTTTTAAGGGACAGTAGAAAACTAGACATAGACAGAGCCACATGAGTCTAACGCACAACTTGAGTAGAGAGGAACTTTTGGAGCTATCTCAGCTTTTTAAAAGGACAACAAACAAATCTGGTTTGGTCCAATTTTGTAAAGATTCCCACAGTATAACTAATTTCTTTTATTTATTTTTTACTCAAGTCCAACTAATTCCTTCGGAGTTCCAATTTTTTTTCCTTTGTTTAATTATAATTGTTATCAAGTAAGTCCTTTGAAATATAAATAACTGAGCTGACAAGGATTTCTAGGAACTAGGAAGAAGAAGAAGAAGAAGAAGAAGAAGAAGAAGAAGAAAAAGAAAAAAATAGAAAGTAGGTAATCACAATGGAGTTCGGAGATCTTATCGTCTCGAAATCGAAAAGAGGAAAGACAGGATAGGAGAAAGCCAGTCGGTCCTTGAACGAACTTTTTCTGTCTAGGATAAATAAGTAGGTAACTGTCAGAATGGAGTTCGCAGGTCTTATCGTCTCGAAATTGAAAAGAGGAAAGACAGGATAGGAGAAAGCCAGTCGGTCCTTGAACGAACTTTTTCTGTCTAGGATAAATTTCGCCCCGGCTGGAAATCGAACCCGAGACCTAGGGCTTACAAGACGGACGCGCTACCTTCCAAGCTATAACTATGGGCTATACCTTCCAAGCTATAACTATGGGCTATACCTTCCAAGCTATAACTATGGGCTATACCTTCCAAGCTATAACTATGGACTATACCTTCCAAGCTATAACTATGGACTAGGTATACCTTCCAAGCTATAACTATGGGCTATACCTTCCAAGCTATAACTATGGGCTATACCTTCCAAGCTATAACTATGGGCTAACTGGCAGCCCCATCAGGTCTGACAGTCGAATCTTGTATAGCAAAAAAAGCTTGGCCAGCCTAGTTAGCTTACTTGGTAGCGCTAGGCCGTGGGTTCGATTCCCGCCCGGGGCGGATTTTATCCTGATGGGATAATGTTCGTTCTCGGAACGGCTGGCTTTCTCCTGCTGGCAGCCCCAGGTCTGACAGTCGAATCTTGTATAGCAAAAAAAGCTTGGCCAGCCTAGTCAGCTTACTTGGTAGCGCGTCTGCCTTGTAAGCGCTAGGCCGTGGGTTCGATTCCCGCCCGGGGCGGATTTTATCCTGATGGGATAATGTTCGTTCTCGGAACGGCTGGCTTTCTCCTATCTGGTTCGATTCCCGCCCGGGGCGGATTTTATCCTGATGGGATAATGTTCGTTCTCGGAACGGCTGGCTTTCTCCTATCCCTCTCTTCCTTCTCTCTTCGATTTCGGGACGATAAGACCATAGCAGTTACAGTTCCCTCTGTTAAACCTCTTTAAAAAAATTCCTTCTCTCTTGATTTTGGGACGATAAGACCATAGCAGTTACAGTTCCCTCTGTCAAACCTCTTAACAAAAAAATACATGTGTTTTTTTTTCGGGACGATAAGACCCTAGCAGTTACAGTTCCCTGTGTCAAACCTCTTAAAAAAAAAAAAAGCTTGAGACCTACGTCTGAGAGACCTGGGTGTTATTTCCGCCACACACGTTCCAAAGGTCTGAGTGTGAGTGCCTGGCACTAGTGATGCACACGAGACGAGACAAGTTTCGTCGTG
Source organism: Diaphorina citri (assembly GCF_000475195.1). Lineage (NCBI taxonomy): Eukaryota > Metazoa > Arthropoda > Insecta > Hemiptera > Psyllidae > Diaphorina > Diaphorina citri. The sequence goes on along the minus strand of NW_007380096.1, from coordinate 11,435 downwards.
CATCACTAGATATCTCCACCCTGTACCTGCTAGCTGTACTCAATAAAGACCTTTCTGTAAAAAAGTTTCGTCGTGCATCACTAGATATCTCCACCCTGTATCTGCTATCTGTACTCAATAAAGACCTTTCTGTAGAAAAGTTTCGTCGTGCATCACTAGATATCTCCACCCTGTATCTGCTAGCTGTACTCAATAAAGACCTTTCTGTAAAAAAGTTTCGTCGTGCATCACTAGATATCTCCACCCTGTACCTGCTAGCTGTACTCAATAAAGACCTTTCTGTAAAAAAGTTTCGTCGTGCATCACTAGATATCTCCACCCTGTATCTGCTAGCTGTACTCAATAAAGACCTTTCTGTAAAAAAGTTTCACTGTAAAAAAGTAAAAAAGTCGTGCATCACTAGATATCTCCACCCTGTATCTGCTAGCTGTACTCAATAAAGTCCTTTCTGTTAGTTTTATATTCAAGGTACACTGATTATTATTGTGTTTTCTATATATTTATTCTAAACTCGGTGCACGCAAGCTAATTATAATTCCCGCCCAATACGCTGACTGCTAGTAACTGCTGTACTCAATAAAGACCCTTTTGTAGTTTTATATTCAAGGTACACTGATTATTATTGTGTTTTCTATATTTATTCTAAACTCGGTGCACGCAAGCTAATTATAATTCCCCTTTTTCCACATAGAATAAAGGATTAATCAAATTGTTCTCTCTTTTCTTCACAGAAATATTATTACAAGTACCAAACGGCTTCAACAGATTGCTGAAAAGCTCGAGTTGAAACAAAATACATTTAAGAGGAAAGATATCCTTGCTCTGAAACAAAGGAGCTTGAAAAACAAGTTTGGACCCATAAACCGTTTGCAATATTTCCTCATTAATTTAGTAGGTAATAGAAAGTAAAAAATAAAGTTGGGTGAATTTGAATAGCTCATCCCTCAAAAGGGAATTTAGTTAAGAATAAAAAGGAATTCAGCTAGACGTACCTACTTTTACAGTATTTGTACGGTTATTCGTTCAATGCGTGCGGTATTTCAAAATCTCTGTACGGTATTCCTATTGCAAGAAACTTGGCAACGCTGGTAGGGTTTACAACACATTCAACGCGCGAAATTTTGAATTTTCAAGTTCTTTTCAAAACGTGTCCAAAACATTGGACATTTTTCATGGAAATTTGAACTGATTTTTCTTTAAATTTTACCTTTTTCTCTGTCATTATTATTAATCTTAGTGATAATACCTTCTAGTTCTATTCAACATGACGGCCAGAAAGCGAGTATCGAAGAAATTGAAGAAATCATGGAGGAAAAACTGTGATACAACAGATGTAGACCAGTTCCTTGACAACAAGAGACTTGAAGAAAGACTGGGGTAAGAAGGATTTTTACTAGCTATTATTTGTTCTAATTTAGGGAAGGAGGTGCACATTTGGTTCAAATTCAGACGAGCAACTTGTTTCTAGTAATAAACTTTGTGCAAGCTATGTCGTAAAAGACTTTCCTGTGACTGGGAATATGACATTCAAAGTCACACCACTTTAAAAATAAATCTAGGTATTAAAAAATTTCCTGAGACTTTCTGTTTGTGAACACACTAATATTGCCTCTACCACTTTAAAAATAAATCTATTAAAAAATTTCCTGAGACTTTCTGTTTGTGAACACACTAATATTGCCTCTTTTGCATGCCAACTAGTGTAACATAATTACTAGAGGACACTTGGCTTTGGAGATATTGTATGCCAGCTTTTAAACCACTCCCTGAGCTGAAAATTACAATGTCATTTATTTAACAAATGAGATGATCTAAGGCGTTTTTAAGATTTTAAGGCATGTCCGTATTGTTAAAAGTGCCTTAAGGAGGGGAAAAATAATAAAATATGGCGTGACCAACATAGCCTTTACCCCCAGAACAGGGCCATACCCAAATGGATGCTCCAAATTTTCAAGTCCGCCCCACAGCAAAGGAGTAAAGAAGGGGGCCCCGCCTCCCTCGGCCCCTTCCTAATCACGGCCCTCCCCTAGGAAGCTATAAAGAAGGGGGCCCCGCCTCCCTCGGCCCCTTCCTAATCACGGCCCTACCCTAGGAAGCTAATATAGTTTTCAATAATAAGTCTTGAAATTTTTTCAATCTGAAGTACAACGCGCTAACCATTGCACTACTGAAGTCCGCCAGTAAGTATGTCCCCCAAAAAAAATTCAATCCGAAATTCAACGCGCTAACCACTACACTACGAAGGCCCGTCAGACACGTTACTATCGTGATTTGCTACCGTATGTCATGGTCCTTAGTCGACCGTGCCCTAAATCACCAAAGTATGGAAAAGTATCTTACAAGTTAGTGTAATAGCCAATGGAAAAGCAGAATTTTGAATTTGGACGAATCATATCGAAATATGGAATTGTAAATACTTTTCCATACTTTGGTGATTTAGGGCACTGCCATAAACAGAACGACTTAGGGATATGTATGTAGGTATGTATTCTTAGTCATTTATTAATTATCAAACTGTGGATTAAAATAATAATAATAATAATAAATAAAATGTATGTGACAGGCCTAAGGTCTCAGTCTCACCTTTTCCAAAGCCTCCAGTCTGTCCTGCAGCTCTTCACACTCTCTAGTTTTCTCATCCAGCAGTCTGGTAAGATGAGCAATAATGTCTGCCCTGTCCTCATCCAGTTGTTCATAGCGTTGCCTCAGGTCTATGTTCTCGCCATTCAACTCTGCGTTGCGGCCACGGAGTCTGCGCAGAAAATGTCATCATCATCTTGAGATTTAGAAATGGCCAGCCTAGTTAGCTTGGAGGGTAGGGCCGGGCCCCTGACTAGAATAAGCTACATAGGTCGCGGATTAGATTTCCGCCTGGGGCGAATTTTATTGTAACGAAAGTTTGGATTGTAACGAAAGTTTAGTGGTTGGATGGAAGAGCTCCTTCAGGAGAACCCTGCCACTATAAATAAAGCCTAAAAAAAAAAAAAAAAAAAAAAAAAAGATGGCCCAGTTTTAGAATTAAACATACCTATAAGCATTCGTTCTCTGGAACGGCTGGCTTTCTCTTACGCTGTCCTCTTTATTTCTTTTTTTTGGGCCTTTAATGGTTCTCCAAAGCTTTTTCTGAGTGAGCTTCTACTATT
>NW_007380096.1:0-2759 GCF_000475195.1 Diaphorina citri | reverse complement strand
CGATGAGCATGCTTCAAAAAAAAGGAGTGAGCCTCGCCTCGAGCCTCACCGGAGAAGGATAGGACTACAGGAGAGAGAAGCAAAGGCCCTGCTATTCTGCTAAAACAATGTCTCACGGGAGATAATACAATTCCGCCAGAGGAAGAACTAGGGAACACACGGCGCAGGTAAAACCGACACAAATACTGTCCCGACTCTACTCGAGCCTACTCCAACTCTATCCTAGATAATACCAAAGATGTCCAAAACGTAACCCCACCATTGAATTGGTTCCATCGCAACCCTAACAACCGTAAAAAAGGATTGGGGAGGACATGGGCCGCCGTTAAAAAATTTAAATAAAATATAAATAAAACAACGAAACTTAAGCGAACAAAATTTAGATAAATTTACTTTCATATTATTATTTGCACGTTTGATCTCTATTTTTCATTTTTACTTAGTCTAACATGCGCAACGCCTTTTTTTTTAGTTTATAAAGCTTAAAGGGCGGTTGGAAAGTGCCGAGTACCTACGACGACACCATCCAATGGTGGTAAGTACAAAGGTGACGGTTCTTGTAGAGTCTTACCGATAGAGTCGGGACAAGTATTGGTGCCGGAAACCAAACTACTGACACACGTGACCTGTTGATCTCACGGGAGATAGTTTGATAACTTTTTTTTTTAGCTTCTGTCAAAGTGAGCCATCCCATCCATTCATACAGTGTAACATGTATCTATGGAATGGATCCATCCATGGATGCATAATAAAAAAGTTTTAAAATCTACAGGGCCATAAAAGACACTAAAGAGACCTGTTCAAAGGAAGCATTGTTTTACTAAATTCATTCACCTAAACTTATTATAGAGACATCTTATTCCCATCCTTAACGCGTACTTTAACTTGCGTGTTCATCCATTAAACGAGTTTCTCCTCCTTGAACCTCTATTATCTATAAATTTAAACTGTAAATCCTTTTTAATTTATTTAGGTTTTGGTTCTTTTAACTACTACCAAAAACAAACACTGAACACTGTTAGTGTTATCCTACGCACGAACCTTATTAGGTGCGCTCAGGTTATCCATAGATAGAGTCCATGGATGGATTGATGAATACATGATTTTTATTTTATAGATGAGTTATTATTTATCTACTACATCCATGGATTTGATGGTCTGCATAAAATCCGTGATCGTAATAGTATGGATGCTTTATTTGGTTTCTACCAATCATCCATCCATCCATGGATTAACCTTAATAATTGAATGGATGGTATTACATGCTAGGCATAAATGGATAAAACTAAGAACGTAACGTGTAGGGGGTTAAATGCCATTAAGAACGCGAAGGCCTAGTGTTATGTTACTGTAAAGGTAGCGAGTAGTCAGAGTAGCTGTCCAAGTCGTCCTGTTCACTCTTATTGCCATGATTGATTAAAGTTCAAGCCAAAGCTAGAAAAATGTACTTCAGAGGTATCTTTGGGTCTATAAAGTACTTTAGTATCTACTCGACTTTACTAAGTATAAAACTTAGTCCATCGGACTGTATGGGGTAGGGTTTTTTTTTTTTTTTTTTTTTTTTTTTTAAGCGAGAGGTGCAAAGTGCGAAATAAAACAAACCCCACACCACACCCTTGAAAAACAAGTTTGGACCCATAAACCGTTTGCAATATTTCCTCATTAATTTAGTAGGTAATAGAAAGTAAAAAATAAAGTTGGGTGAATTTGAATAGCTCATCCCTCAAAAGGGAATTTAGTTAAGAATAAAAAGGAATTCAGCTAGACGTACCTACTTTTACAGTATTTGTACGGTTATTCGTTCAATGCGTGCGGTATTTCAAAATCTCTGTACGGTATTCCTATTGCAAGGAATTTTGACAACGCTGGTAGGGTTCACAACACATTCAACGCGCGAAATTTTGAATTTTCAAGTTCTTTTCAAAACGTGTCCAAAACATTGGACATTTTTCATGGAAATTTGAACTGATTTTTCTTTAAATTTTACCTTTTTCTCTGTCATTATTATTAATCTTAGTGATAATACCTTCTAGTTCTATTCAACATGACGGCCAGAAAGCGAGTATCGAAGAAATTGAAGAAATCATGGAGGAAAAACTGTGATACAACAGATGTAGACCAGTTCCTTGACAACAAGAGACTTGAAGAAAGACTGGGGTAAGAAGGATTTTTACTAGCTATTATTTGTTCTAATTTAGGGAAGGAGGTGCACATTTGGTTCAAATTCAGACGAGCAACTTGTTTCTAGTAATAAACTTTGTGCAAGCTATGTCGTAAAAGACTTTCCTGTGACTGGGAATATGACATTCAAAGTCACACCACTTTAAAAATAAATCTAGGTATTAAAAAATTTCCTGAGACTTTCTGTTTGTGAACACACTAATATTGCCTCTTTTGCATGCCAACTAGTGTAACATAATTACTAGAGGACACTTGGCTTTGGAGATATTGTATGCCAGCTTTTAAACCAAATCACAAACTTTCTTTTTGTCATTTCAGGAAAGCATTTTCAGAAAGACCCAATGAAGCCTTATTCACCATTGATGTCAAACCAGACACAGACCATAAACCAAGTGTTATGCTATCTTCTGCTGAAAGGAAAAAGAAAGCACTGAAACCTGCTAAATGCTTCAAATCATTAGAAATTACAACTGGTGCTTGTGATCCCATTGTCAAAAGGTAATGTATTACAGATGGTTGTGTGGTAGGGGTGTTAAGCCAACAGTTATTACCTACTGAATGTTCTTTGAGGTTTTTTT
>NW_007380095.1:0-31134 GCF_000475195.1 Diaphorina citri | reverse complement strand
TGAAACCGAAAATGACTTGTCCAAAGTAATTGCTAAATGGAGGTACAACGTTTTTTCAAGGTTGCTTGCTACAATGATGTCTATGAGTTGCCTATGTACTGTTTTTACTGAGAAAATATCCATAATGTAATACCAGGCTAACTTATAACAGAAACAGACGAACGAAATAATTTATTTTGTTATTATTTTTGTTCAACCTATCTATTCTATCAAACTTTGGACCTACAAAGTTACTATTGCTAGATAAAGCTAATTGTTTGTAGATAATTATCTTCAGTCAGTAGTATAGGTAGCTAGGTAGGTAGGTAGGTATCAGCTCTGGATTTCATGATGTTTCTTTAAAAAATCAGGCAGATGGCAGATAACTAGCAACAATTGTATTGAACATGAATGAGAATTCATGGACCATGAAACCGAAAATGACTTGTCCAAAGTAATTGCTAAATGGAGGTACAACGTTTTTTCAAGGTTGCTTGCTACAATGATAAGTCTATGAGTTGCCTATGTACTGTTTTTACTGAGAAAATATCCACAATGTAAGACCAGGCTACCTTATAACAGAAACAGACGAACGAAATAATTTATTTTGTTATTATTTTTGTTCAACCTATCTATGCTATCTAACTTGGACCTACAAAGTTACTATTGCTAGATAATGCTAATTGTTTGTAGATAATTATCTTCAGTCAGTAGTATAGATAGCTAGGTAGGTAGGTATCAGCTCTGGATTTCATGATGTTTTTTAAAAAAATCAGGCAGATGGCAGATAACTAGCAACAATTGTACTGAACATGAATGAGAATTCATGGACCTCCTTACATAAATAACCTACTAGAAACTGTCCAATACAAAACAAAACTATCAACATTAAAATTGGTGTATCATTTTATATTTGTAGAATAATTCACAAAAGAGAAGGTACCTAATACCTACGTTAAATACTAAATCACAGTAATGCCAGAAGCAGAACCAGGTAATCATTCTCAAACTTGATGTTTACACGTATAAATATAAGATAGACCATTTTGATATCATAAATCACGATACCAATTGGGCAAAAATAATAGATCTGAGTAGAAGTAAAGTATAGTTCTATCTTAAAACTTGGTTATCGAAATTTAGATTTGGGCAGACTATTTAAAGAGAAAGAGTTTCGGAAAATGAAAGTCAACAATGCACGGTTCAGATTTTTTACTATTATTTTGATGATAGGACTGTTTATAATTGTATTGTGATTGAGAAATAGTAAAGATTGATGCCATAATAAGGTAAATTTAGTTAATAATCCAGAACTTTATTATCACTTTGTATAATTTGTATAGTGTATACATACATAATGATATTCCAGAATTTACCTCTAGTAAAACAGACGTGGGCTCAGGTTTAGAGTTGGTTTTTGATAGCTTTAAACTTTTGTTTACAAGAGATCTTGTAATTGATTAACCAAAAACAAGTTTTGAAGTATTCAAACAAAACTTTAATTGCAAAATAATAACAATTACTGTTCCTCAAAACCTTCAAACTATTGTCCTAGAAAGATTTGGAAGCAATAGGCAAATTTCCAAACAGGGGTAGAAAAGGACATAATTATCACTTGAGATGATCTCCTTCAAAGTTCCAATTATCTACTCCTAGAAAGTAGGTAAGTTTTCAAATGAGCAGAGAACAGTGAAGTAACTGAATACAAAGAGTTAGATAGACTGTTAGACCACATACTCCACATAGTCAGCCAAACACTCTATTTAATATATAGCGTTAAATACTAAATCACAGTAATGCCAGAAGCAGAACCAGGTAATCATTCTCAAACTTGATGTTTACACATATAAATATAAGATAGACAATTTTGATATCATAAATCACGATACCAATTGGGCAAAAATAATAGATCTGAGTAGAAGTAAAGTGTAGTTCTATCTTAAAACTTGGTTATCGAAATTTATTTGGGCAGATTATTTAAAGAGAAAGAGTTTTGGAAAATGAAAGTCAACAATGCACGGTTCAGATTTTTTACTATTTGATGATAGGACTGTTTTTCGGAAAATGAAAGTCAACAATGCACGGTTCAGATTTTTTACTATTATTTTGATGATAGGACTGTTGACCTGTTAAGGAGAATTGAGAAATAGTAAAGATTGATGCCATAATAACGTAAATTTAGTTAATAATCCAGAACTTTATTATCACTTTGTATAATATGTATAGTCTATACATACATAATATGATATTCTAGAATTTACCTCTAGTAAAACAGACGTGGGCTCAGGTTTAGAGTTGGTTTTTGATAGCTTTAAACTTTTGTTTACAAGAGATCTTGTAATTGATTAACCAAAAACAAGTTTTGAAGTATTCAAACGAAACTTTAATAGCAAAATAATAACAATTATTGTTCCTTAAAACCTTCAAACTATTGTCCTAGAAAGATTTGGAAGCAATAGGCAAATTTCCAAACAGGGGTAGAAAAGGACATAATTATCACTTGAGATGATCTCCTTCAAAGTTCCAATTATCTACTCCTAGAAAGTAGGTAAGTTTTCAAATGAGCAGAGAACAGTGAAGTAACTGAATACAAAGAGTTAGATAGACTGTTAGACCACATACTCCACATATTCAGCCAAACACTCTGTTTAATATATAGGAATATAGGTTCCAAGTGAAACAGTTCCAGAGCCTAGTTGAAGCACTGACTACCGCATAGCAAAAAGTCTTCAGCTTTGTTTTACTCTTGCAGATCTAGCAAATTATAATAATACTACTTTACCTACTTTTTATTATAATAATACTACCTACTTTACTTTTTATTTATTCAAGTGAAAGTGCTTGAAATAAAAATGTACCTAGGTAGGTACAGGGGTACTCAATATTTGTACCTATTCAATTGATTGTTTCTTTGACGTCATTCTTTTGATTTACACAGGCCAGTATTGAATTTCTTTTAAACTTTTGTTTACAAGAGATCTTGTAATTGATTAACCAAAAACAAGTTTTGAAGTATTCAAACAAAACTTTAATTGCAAAATAATAACAATTATTGTTCCTTAAAACCTTCAAACTATTGTCCTAGAAAGATTTGGAAGCAATAGGCAAATTTCCAAACAGGGATAGAAAAGGACATAATTATCACTTGAGATGATCTCCTTCAAAGTTTCAATTATCTACTCCTAGAAAGTGGGTAAGTTTTCAAATGAGCAGAGAACAGTGAAGTAACTGAATACAAAGAGTTAGATAGACTGTTAGACCACATACTCCACATATTCAGCCAAACACTCTGTTTAATATATAGGAATATAGGTTCCAAGTGAAACAGTTCCAGAGCCTAGTTGAAGCACTGACTACCGCATAGCAAAAAGTCTTCAGCTTTGTTTTACTCTTGCAGATCTAGCAAATTATAATAATACTACTTTACCTACTTTTTATTATAATAATACTACCTACTTTACTTTTTATTTATTCAAGTGAAAGTGCTTGAAATAAAAATGTACCTAGGTAGGTACAGGGGTACTCAATATTTGTACCTATTCAATTGATTGTTTCTTTGACGTCATTCTTTTGATTTACACAGGCCAGTATTGAATTTCTTGAACTCTGGATTAACTCTCTGTTGGTCAAGGGTCTATTGTAAGATCGGGCATTAGAGTTTCCTCGTATCTCTTAAAATTCTCCCAATGCCATTTTTGCCTTGTCTGCCAAACCCCCTGAATTTCTTGAACTCTGGATTAACTCTCTGTTGGTCAAGGGTCTATTGTAAGATCGGGCATTAGAGTTTCCTCGTATCTCTTAAAATCCTCCCAATGCCATTTTTGCCTTGTCTGCCAAAGCCCCTTATCCCTTATGTGCCTTCTCAATTTTCCTATGAATCGTTCGTTCTAGGGCAGTAATTATCCCATAATACTCCAGAAATGACAGTAAAAGCACCATTATCATTTCATGCTGCATTTTATCACTCAACTCTGACAATTAACGTCATTACCGCTTTGATGTGACAAGTCCATAGACATTAACGACATAAACTAAAGCAATGTGAATAGATAGCTGTGAATATTATCACAGAATTTGATGATAACGTACAAGACATTCGAAATATTCTGTTTTGAGTAAGCCAATACTCGCTGAAATTGAGTACTTTTCCTTTATTTTGTTTTCGTATGTTGGTTATTTGCCCCTCTTCTTGGTTTCATTTTGAATAGTACGACCAATGTATTTAGTTGCAGTAAATTGTAAGATAGTTTGTTACAGTTCTAGATGTACTTGTTAACACTATAGTTTTAGTTAATAGGTACAATACTAGATCCAAATCCGTAATGGACCTACCCTATCCTATCCGATAGTATAAAATAAATGCTACCACTAAGTATTCACTACTTCTACTAATAGATCAGTTGCGCTTACTTGGGTGATGTTTCAAAGTCATAGAGCAGGAAAAATGAGGACCAACGGAATTTTTCTTTTTCTTCTACGGCTTCTAGATACCGAGATAAATCGATTTAAAAAATACCGGTAAATCGTGAATGATTTTTTTCGCGGATTTCGCGATTATGTTCGCGGATTTGGTGATTTTGTTCGCGGATTTGGCGATTTTGTTCGCGGATTTGGCGATTATGTTCGCGGGTTTCGCGATTATGTTCGCGGATTTCGCGATTGTGTTCGCGGATTTGGTGATTATGTTCGCGGATTTCGCGATTATGTTCGCGGATTTCGCGATTTGGCAATTATGTTCGCGGATTCGATTCCCGAATCGACATTTTGGATATTTGGCAAGCCTAGATATAAGTGATAGGTCATATGGATCAGGTAGGAGGATAAATCGATTTAAATAATACCGGTAAATCGTAAAGTTTGACGTCACGGCATATGCTCCCGTAGGCGATGACGTCATAATTCATGACTCCCGCTTCGTTTATTTGTGCGCAAGCGTTTCTGCGCATTTTGACGTTAAGTCTGACGTCACAACTCTTTGAACTTTTTAATTAGAACGGCAATTAAAAATTGAATTTTCGACCTTTTAAAATTACTTTTTTGGAGTTTTGACCTCAGATTTGGATTTTTCACAACTTTTTACGTAGGAATCGACCTTTTATTAATAATATTTTCCCAAATGCAACTCCTCCATTGTCTACTCGCAGTGTCTATCTTCCTATAGCGGCAAGTACAACAAGGCCAGTTTTAGGGGGTCAATCCGGTCCTAAAAACCCCGGGTCCGGGCTCTTTAAGGGGGTCCAAAACCGGCACTCCCTCCACGAGGGATCTCAATCCAAGCCCGCCCCCTAAAAAAAGAAGAAAAAAATGTTGCAAGGTAGGGCACCAAGGCTCGTTGAAGCTGTGAACGAACCTGCTTTCACAACAAACACTCAACACTCCAATTGAATTACTATAAAAAGCGTAAGCCAGGTGTCCAATATCTGTGTTTATATTGAAGCAGAGATTGCTTGTAATATGAGCATAAATAAAACTAAATCAGCTCTTGTAATAGGCAAGTTATTACTTAGTGACTAGATCCGTGTAGGTTGTTTTGATCTTGTTCGTTGAGACCATTTAATATAATATGTATTATGTACTTATTAGTATGTAGTTAGATACTTATTAGTAAATACTGTAGATACACCTAACTTCTCTATACAGATTTATGCTTCTTTCGCTTCTACAAGTTCTGTAAGCTCTTCATTTATTAATGTGTTATCCGTAATAACGACTAATTGCCGTACTTAAACGTAACCATACGTAATTATTTTGTTAGCGATTATTTATCAATTGAGTGTTAACCATAGACGATTGAGAGCTTTACTTCTGTGTTGCTTTTGATGTAGACTTACAAAATAGGTAGAACAGAGTGGAAAATCCCTCTATCCCCGCAGTCCAACCAAGATCTTGTAAATATATTTTAACATTTTGTGAAGACCTTTTTTGTTCCTCTATTCCCCTACGTGGGGGACAAAGTGGACTAGATCCACTATTAAGGCCTTTGTTTGACCTGTTAAGGAGAAGTCGGTTAGGTTATCCATATCTACCTAAGTAGGTATGTATATCTTTTCTTGCTCGTTAGATGACTTGTTTGTTATTTGTTAGACGACTTGACTTGTTTGTTTATTTAATAATTAATTTACATCGAACTTTGTTGATACATACCAGATAAGTGTCTCGAATGTCAATGTCATGATGTCGTGCCATTGAAAGACATACGCAACAAACCCACACGTCAGTAAATTCCATGGTGTTTTTTAAGCTTTTAAAAAGCGACAAAAGCGTTCCTACTCTCTCCTTCCACTAGAGTTTATTCCACTGGCATTAATGTCTCTCACATATGTATATCTCACTGTCTTCATTTGTATCCCTTGACAGCCGCAAAATTGGTGGAAGCTTCAATAATGCTTTCCGTACATCTCCTACAATGTTCACAATGTCTTGCAGAACCTGCATTTTTAAGCTTTTAAAAAGCGACAAAAGCGTTCCTACTCTCTCCTTCCACTAGAGTTTATTCCACTGGCATTAATGTCTCTCACATATCTCACTGTCTTCATTTGTATCCCTTGACAGCCGCAAAATTGGTGGAAGCTTCAATAATGCTTTCCGTACAACCGTACATCTACAATGTTCACAATGTCTTGCAGAACCAGTGCCTGACAGACTAGTCTCTTTGCTGTGTCCTTGATCTCTTTTGAAGCTCGCCAAAAGTCAGCCATTCTTTTCTGCTGATTGCACAAGGGCTAGCATGATCAATGTTTTGAGCGTAGCATGAAGATTATAGAATCGGATAGCTTGGTACCTGTGTTTTACCTATATTTGTGATTTATAGGTAAAACCCATGTACATTTGCCTCATAAAGCACCACACACTGTTTGAGAAGTTGGTAGGTGTGTTGGAGTGTCAGCATTGTTGAAAACTTAGTGGGAACAACCAGTATTAATCATGTTATTGACAATATCGACAAGATTATTACGTAGATACCTGATACCTAACTATAATAATTACCTATATATATTAGGACAGTTTAAAAATTGCAAGTGATCTTGCTATTCATGCCGTAGTAAAATCTTTGAAAAGACATTTCAAATGAGCATAATACGAAGATTGTAAAGTCACTTTTCCAGGAAAGTTCAAGTGTTCTCAAAACTTCGTTGTTTTCCTTTGCAAGAGAGTTATTCAACATATTCAACAAATTCTTTCTTTTGTATACAAACACTTAGGGTTGAATTCGCGTCTTCTACATACTCGCTGATGTTTGCACTATATATTATCACATACCACACTACATTCCTTGTATATTGAATCCACTTGTTGTTGCATCCTATTTGTCAAACACCTTACACCTAGAACCGTGAAGTCGTTGAATGCAATTTATCAGCACAGATCACCCAACAAGTGACTGTTAGTGACTGCTAGATAGTCATTTGAATAGCTATAAGTTACTAGGAATGCAGAGTAGGTGGTATCACTTAGCAGAACAAGTGGCATCTTTGTAAATTGTGTTCTGGGTTGTTGAATGTGTACGGCCTTATTTAGACTTACTCGATGATAGCTTAGGCCGATAGAAAGTAAAAACAGAGTTGAGCGTAGTTGTCTGGGTGTATTTAGGCACCCATTTTGTTTGGACACATTTCCCTTTTCCCTTTCCTCATAGACGCTAGTCAAAAAGATACATCTGTGAGCTAAAGGTTTAACATGGTGAGAGTTTTAGGAACGAACTAAATTTGCTTTGTTTTCTTAATTATCCAAGATGGATAAACCTGTACACTAAAAAAAATGATGTACCTAGGTACCTATAAGTAAATGGGGTAAGCGTACGCCTTATTGGCCCATGTAGAAATGTGCTAGTTATTGGCCTCTCAGTGAGTGCAGATCCTATAAGTCTGCACACAAACATTTTCAAGATCCAAGTTTATGCTATCTTCTGATAACCTTGGATCTTGAAAATGTTTGTACAGTACAGATTTGTGTTGGTGGACCCACTGAGGCCAAAAACAGCACGCTTTTTACATGGGCCGATAAGTGGTACAATTACCCTATCTGGTACCTACCTCATTAGAGGTACTGAGGTACAAACCCATAAGAAGGTTCGTCATAAATATTAATCAGTTCACAAAGTTCTCACGCAAGTTTGGAAAGAAAGTTTGTTTGTCAGTTTTTAGTTCAATTTATTCTGCTCATCCCTACATGTGTGGGTGTGAGGCTGTGAGAGAAGGAAAAAGGGAAAGTGGGTTAAAAAGATAACCCTCTTACCGAGCGAGCGAAGGGAGTTTGAAAAGTCCAAGGCTAAAACCAAAGTGGAGCGGAGACCAAAGAGGTAAACTGTTGGACAAGAAGGCTAATTTTGACGAGAATATACCTACTACAAATAATTAGTTTTTGGGCCCTATTTTGCCCCCTCTCTGGATAAGTCTTAAGGTGAGTCTGTCAGGGTTCTTTAGAGGTCCTGTAAGGGGCCCCTTTTCAGTGCGAGTTCCACTGCTCATTCATCCACTAATGTTTTCCGTTATGAGGAAACAAAATCTGTTGAACGGCACAAAACTTCCCTCGGAAAACTTTTCGTCCAATACCATATGCCTGACATCATGTGGGAAGGTGCGGTCCTTAGGTTGAGGGAGTCGGAACAAGTGTATACAGGGTGCGACACACTTTTGTGTGTCAGTGGTGAACTGTATAGTGGGCAACACGGAAGAACTGGAAATGCTCTAACTCGGGTGTCTCACTCGAGGTCAGAAAACAAACCCTAAAGTGAAACCCTTCAGCAATAGAAGTCGTGTGAGCGATTTTTTTTCATGTGTCCCAAGTTATTATACACCTACCTCCCTACTTACCTCTAAAAGCCCAATGTCCAAAATTTTTGGACATTTATTTATATAGTCCTAAAAAGCACAACTAAAAATATCAAAAATTTTGGACACGGGCATTCAAGCTTGCCAACCCCTCAGCAGCTTTGATCTTCTACGGAATCTAAGGCTAAGCCTACAAATAACTTGTTCAAAAATTTGGACATTGGACAACCTATGTATAAGCCTACAAAACCCAAAAAGTCCTTGGGCCTTTAGAGGACAAAGATTTCTCCATTGTACAGGATGTTTCAGAAAAGCATGCGACTGTTTTAAGCCCATGTTCTATGGACCACTTTAGGGTGATTTCGCTTCTTGTTAGGACTGCCTGTAGTCACAAATACACTGTCACCCAGTACCTGATGTATTTTTTCTGCCTGTACTTCTCTCTCAAGGTTGAACAATGCACAGTACTCTGACGGTCCACAATACACGGGAGTGCTACACGGTGACACAACTAATTATCTCCCTTTACAGTAACGTCCCCAGGCGGCTGGTAAACGAGTGATAGTTTTGCAAAGATCCTGTGGCTGAGAGAGGGAGAGAGTCCGTCAGTAAATTAAAAGTCCGTCAGTAAATTTAAATTTAATTTACTGATGGACTGTCCCAAATTTGGGTTGCCGAAACAATAAATTAATATGCAGATGTAGGTACGATTACCCTATCTGGTACCTACCTCATTAGAGGTACTGAGGTACAAACCCATAAGAAGGTTCGTCATAAATATTAATCAGTTCGCAAAGTTCTCACGCAAGTTTGGAAAGAAAGTTTGTTTGTCAGTTTTTGGTTCAATTTATTCTGCTCATCCCTACATGTGGGTGTGAGGCTGTGAGAGAAGGAAAAAGGGAAAGTGGGCTAAAAAGTTAACCCTCTTACCGAGCGAGCGAAGGGAGTTTGAAAAGTCCAAGGTTAAAACCAGAGTGGAGCGGAGACCAAAGAGGTAAACTTTTGGACAAGAAGGCTAATTTTGACGAGAATATACTACAAATAATTAGTTTTTGGGCCCTATTTTGCCCCCTCTCTGGATAAGTCTTAAGGTGAGTCTGTTAGGGTTCTTTAGAGGTCTTGTAAGGGGCCCTTTGCTAGTTATTGGCCTCTCAGTGAGTGCAGGTCCCATAAGTCTGCACACAAACATTTTCAAGATCCAAGTTTATGCTATCTTCTGATAAACTTGGATCTTTGAAAATGCTCGTACAGTACAGATTTATGTTGGTGGACCCACTGAGGGGGGCTAAATAAACAGCACGCTTTTTACATGGGCCGATAAGTGGTACAATTACCCTATCTGGTACCTACCTCATTAGAGGTACTGAGGTACAAACCCATAAGAAGGTTCGTCATAAATATTAATCAGTTCGCAAAGTTCTCACGCAAGTTTGGAAAGAAAGTTTGTTTGTCAGTTTTTGGTTCAATTTATTCTGCTCATCCCTACATGTGTGGGTGTGAGGCTGTGAGAGAAGGAAAAAGGGAAAGTGGGCTAAAAAGTTAACCCTCTTACCGAGCGAGCGAAGGGAGTTTGAAAAGTCCAAGGCTAAAACCAGAGTGGAGCGGAGACCAAAGAGGTAAACTGTTGGACAAGAAGGCTAATTTTGACGAGAATATACTACAAATAATTAGTTTTTGGGCCCTATTTTGTCCCCTCTCTGGATAAGTCTTAAGGTGAGTCTGTTATAGGTAGGCTGACCATACGTCCCGCTTTCGGCGGGACAGTCCCGCTTTGGAGCCTCTGGTCCCGCTGTCCCGAGAAATCCTCTGGGGACGCTAAAATGTCCCGCTTTCGCCCAAA
Source organism: Diaphorina citri (assembly GCF_000475195.1). NCBI lineage: Eukaryota > Metazoa > Arthropoda > Insecta > Hemiptera > Psyllidae > Diaphorina > Diaphorina citri. The sequence continues at coordinate 20,544 of NW_007380095.1, read as the reverse complement.
GTCCCGATATTGTCCCGCTTTAGCTGGTCCGAACCTAATATTATCATTGAGAGCAATGAGCTCGAGAAAAAATCCATTTTACGATTCCAATATTGGACAATATTATGTGTTTTTTATGTTTATACCTACCTAGTTAAGTGGGTATATAAACATATTTTATACCCACCTAACTAGGTGGGTATAAAATATGTTTGTACCTCACCCCCCCCCTTCGTCCAAAAAGGACTGCGTCCCGCTTTGGGCCAAAAAAATTATGGTCACCCTAGTTATAGGGTTCTTTAGAGGTTCTGTAAGGGGCCCTTTTTAAGTCCGTCCTTCCTTTATTATTACAATAGTAATAAAAAGGTATAAGGGACGGACTATTGTATTCGCTTCGGTGTCGTCCAATTAACCAGTTTTTGTTCTGTTTCATAAAAATGGTGGATGTGTCAGATTTACAAATGACTAACACAATTATTTTCATACAAACATAGTAGGTACAATGGTACAATAAAATTATTTATTTTGTTTGCAATTGAAATCAGTGACCAGGTAACTAATCCTATCATTTGTTCTGTGCATTTTTAGTTAAAGCCAACGAATAGTTAACTTGGAATTACAACTACAAATTGGACAGTAGATAATGAAATAAATATTGTACATCCTGTAATTCTTTTAACTCAGTTTTACCTATGTCACGTTAAAATTCGAATGTATAATTTTTTCCATAGGTTTTCTACCCTATGTAATATTTCTACTTTCCATTAAACCTGTAAACTCATCATACATGTTTGCCCCCCGCTAAGTATAGAAATTTTTCATGAAGTTACTCATATAGGTAGGTACTTACATAGAATTTGCCATTTCACCAAATTTAACAGGTATTATGTATAATTTTTTCCATAGGTTTTCTACCCTATGTAATATTTTTACTTTCCATTAAACCTGTAAACTCATCATACATGTTTGCCCCCCGCTAAGTATAGGAATTTTTCATGAAGTTACTCATATAGTTAGGTATTTACATAGAATTTGCCATTTCACCAAATTTAACAGGTATTGAGGTGGGGGCGTGGATCTTGCTTTAGGAAAACTAAATTATGGCAAACACACATACTTAACACTATATCATCAGCAGATAGGTACGTAAATATGTAGGTAGCCGGTATTACCTGCATTATAATGTTATCAAGATAGCTAGAAACCTAAAGCTGTTGTGGCATCCGTACTAAAAAAGCAGTGTGAATAATTTAATACATTGCCATGTACACTTACCTACCAGGGCTGCATTTAGGGGGGTTGAGGGGGCCCTGGATTCCTCGAGTTTTCGTACTAAAAAAGCAGTGTGAATAATTTAATACATTGCCATGTACACTTTACTTACCTACCAGGGCTGCATTTAGGGGGGTCGAGGGGGCCCTGGATTCCTCGAGTTTTTTTATTGTCCCTTTTCTGTGGGACGTACTAAAAAAGCAGTGTGAATAATTTAATACATTGCCATGTACACTTTACTTACCTACCAGGGCTGCATTTAGGGGGGTCGAGGGGACCCTGGATTCCTCGAGTTGTTTTATTGTCCCTTTTCTGTGGGATTCTGTGGGGCTGGAAAATTTGGAGCAGTCCCTCGCGGCACAACACGGTTGGGACTCCTCGCAGTCCTCGCCCCACCCCCTCAATAAAATCCTGAATACTGTCCTGATAACTACATTCTGTGGGGCTGGAAAATTTGGAGCAGTCCCTCGCGGCACAACACGGTTGGGACTCCTCGCCCCACCCCCTCAATAAAATCCTGAATACGGTCCTGATAACTACATACCTACCTGCTTAGCTACCTACCTAGCTACTCCCTTGCGTACCTCCCTATTTATTCCCTTACCTGTTTGTTCTACATACGAGTATGCTTTCAAATAAACTAGATAACTACATAGCTACCTACCTAGCTACTCCCTTGCGTACGTCCCTATTTATTCCCTTACCTGTTTGTTCTACATACGAGTATGCTTTCAAATAAACTTGAAACTATTAGGTTTTCCACTTATTGTTCTTTGTAACTCTTTTACCGTGTGAGTGTTTGTGGCTTTAGTTTAGACTTTAGAGCTTTTGGAGAAACTCAATAACTTCAGGTACACACCTGTTATTTTTTCCTTTTTAACACTGGAATTACCTAATTTTGGTGGTAAGTGGATGCCATTAGGAATTAAGCTGCGAAATGAGCATTAAAATATCCCAGAACAGCCACACATGCCCTCAAGGAGATCAGTAATTCAGTTCTTTACGTATATCGAGCTAAACACAGTATTACAATATTAAGGTGAAACTATTAGGTTTTCCACTTATTGTTCTTTGTAACTCTTTTACCGTGTGAGTGTTTGTGGCTTTAGTTTAGACTTTAGAGCTTTTAAAGAATCTCAATAACTTCAGGTACACACCTGTTATTTTTTCCTTTTTAACACTGGAATTACCTAATTTTGGTGGTAAGTGGATGCCATTAGGAATTAAGCTGCGAAATGAGCATTAAAATATCCCAGAACAGCCACACATGCCTTCAGGGAGATCAGTAATTCAGTTCTTTTCGTATATCGAGCTAAACACAGTATTACAATATTAAGAAGAGTGGTAATGCTCCGCCCCGTCATTTCATAAAAGTTTGACCGTTTAAAATAGCGGATGGGATAGCACCCGAGTTTATGAATCATTTCTTGTCACATCCCAAGTGACACCCCAGCTCTCTTCCTGATAATTACTCCGAGGCAACTGGGCATTCCCTCTTGCCATTAGGAATTAAGCTGCGAAATGAGCATTAAAATATCCCAGAACAGCCACACATGCCTTCAGGGAGATCAGTAATTCAGTTCTTTACGTATATCGAGCTATACACAGTATTACAATATTAAGGAGAGTGGTACTGCTCCGCCCCGTCATTTCATAAAAGTTTGACCGTTTAAAATAGCGGATGGGATAGCACCCGAGTTTATGAATCATTTCTCGTCACATCCCAAGTGACACCCCAGCTCTCATCCTGATAATTACTCCGAGGCAACTGGGCATTCCCTCTGCTTCCATAGAGGACTGATAGGGGAATCGCGCCGATTATGGTACCCTATATGGATAAGTAATTTATATTTTTCGTCAGTAGAGTCCAACTTTTGGTCCAGGGATCTTTATAATTATAACCTTAACTACTTATTTGTCAACGGATCTACATAGGTAAATTGAAAACATTTTGTTGGAAATCATTACATGAAAGTAAAATCGAAAAATCAAATCAAGAATAATAATAAACTGAATATTAAGCAATTTAGGTAGGTACATAGGTACCGATTTTCTTTAATCACGATCGAATAAACTATAGGCTAAAAAATTCCCGGAGGGACGGACCCAGCTTGTTTAGTGCGAGTTCCACTGCTCATTCATCCACTAATGTTTTCCGTTATGAGGAAACAAAATCTGTTGAACAGCACAAAACTTCCCTCCGAAAACTTTTCGTCCACTAAATAATGTAGCCTCTTTTAAAACGTGTAGCACTTCGCATGATAAAGGCTCTAAAGGCAATGGGTCCCCAGATTATCATTTTCCATGCATTTATAAACGTTAGTTATGAAGTAAACTTTGTGCTTACGATGATACAAGACGTATTTTTCGTAAACTTTCGAGTTTAATGTCTTGAGACAAACCTTTCAGGCTATTTTGATGCATATTGCATATAGAACTCTGTTGCATACAAACCTTGTTTTCGTTCATCAATTGAGGTTCAAACATAAATAGGGTTTCTAGTTTCTTTTTGATCAAACAGAGTAAGTTCTAGCTTTTAACATCACGATTTTACTATGAGAGTTTGAGGTCAACAAGGAGTATGAGTATATCTTTGAGATACGATGATACAAGACGTATTTTTCGTAAACTTTCGAGTTTAATGTCTTGAGACAAACCTTTCAGGCTATTTTGATGCATATTGCATAATATAGACCTCTGTTGCATACAAACCTCGTTTTCGTTCATCAATTGAGGTTCAAACATAAACAGGGTTTCTTTTTGATCAAACCGAGTAAGTTCTAGCTTTTAACATCACGATTTTACTATGAGAGTTTGAGGTCAACAAGGAGTATGAGTATCTTTGAGGTCTATGACTATATTGGGGGTATACCAATACCAACCCTAGTTACCAGCTGATACTTTCAAGACATTCTGGCTGCTGGTATCCCCTCCCCTCTCCCATTCTATTTCAGAACAGCTGTTGTGTATATTTTTCCTACATGCAATCTACAGTCAGTGAACCGACAACTAGCATTACCAAATATCCCCTTCTTTAAAATATCTAGGTATGTACCTACAGACCTTCTTTCTATATATTTCCAATTTCGACAAGAATTGGGGGGGGGGAATCAGGTATTAGGTACCTATGTATTTAAGTTGAACCAACCTAGATCTGTCTATTTAGCTGTATCATAGGTCACATTTTCATTCATCTTTGAGATCTATGACTATATTGGGGGTATACCAATACCAACCCTAGTTAGCAGCTGATACTTTCAAGACATTCTGGCTGCTAGTATCCAATCCCCTCTACCATTCTATTTCAAAACAGCTGTTGTGTATATTTTTCCTACATGCGATCTACAGTCAGTGAACCGACAACTAGCATTACCAAATATCCCCTTTTTTAAAATTTCCAGATATGTAGGTATGTACCTACAGACCTTCTTTCTATATATTTCCAATTTCGACAAGAATTGGGGGGGGGGCGAATCAGGTATTAGGTATGTATTTAAGTTGAACCAACCTAGATCTGTCTATTTAGCTGTATCATAGGTCACATTTTCATTAATTTCATTGTTTTAGAGAACTTGTCTATCTATTGGAACTTGTCTATCAAATTAACCAGTGTAGGAAAAAATTCTCATTATTTTTATCGTAGCTACTGATCTGGACAAAAGTTGATCTCTTATCATTAAAAAATAATAATAATAATAAAAAAAATCATATTAATAAAATACAAAAATACCTAGGTACCTACTTGACTTTATATTCCAACTTTAAGCTGACCTCGATGTAACGTTAATGATAACAAAAATACAGCAAGTACGAGCAGTGAAGTGCCTACAATGTTTGTCCAAGATTCACTATTCACATCAGATGCCAGCTATTTACATAACTGACACCCACACCTACTAGTAAATCTTGTGCCAAGGTCGCATCACCAAAGCTACAATGTACAACCTGATGCATCATAAGTGCATCACACCATCACACAACCTAAGATACAATGTACAGTCACATGAATATGAATCACAACCAAAGTAATACAACTCGAGAAAAGCAATCTCTCAAAATTTAAAACGAATTCCAGTAGGAACATTAGGAACAACTTTGTCAATGTGCGTTTACTGTTGAAATTTGGATCCTTTAGTCCGATTCTCACTATCCGTTCAGGACATGCGTAATACCGGTAATACGCATTGCCTACATTCATGAATCACTATACTTTTCATTCTAAGGAGGATCTGCAACAACTACTCTGTCATACATTAGGGGAAGTTTCAAAAAAATTCAAGGTTCACAAATGTTTTGCCCAAGGTCGCATCACCAAAGCTACAATGTACAACCTGATGTATCATATGTGCATCACACCATCACACAACCTAAGATACAATGTACAATCACATGAATATGAATCACAACCAAAGTAATACAACTCGAGAAAAGCATCTCTCAAAATTTAAAACGAATTCCAGTAGGAACATGAGGAACAACTTTGTCAACGTGCGTTTACTTGTTGAAATTTGGATCCTTTAGTCCGATTTTCACTATCCGTTCAGGACATGCGTAATACGCATTGCCTATATTCATGAATCACTATACTTTTCATTCTAAGGAGGATCTGCAACAACTACTCTGTCAGACATTAGGGGAAGTTTCAAAAAAATTCAAGGTTCACAAATGTATTAAGTGAACCTAGAAGTGTGAGGAGTAGAATAAGAACTGCAGTATCCGAAAATCAATGAAAAGTCCAATCATTGAAAATGATCGATCTCAAACGAAATATCGAACTGCTTTCGAAATTTCCACATACGATTGATGTTCCCATGTATTGGAGTTTGATGTACGAGTATCTACATAATATGTACTGAAAACGATAAGCATTATTAATTCATAGTTTAGGTATCACTGACATCAACATTGTCATGTTTATCTTCACAAAGCGAAGGAGAGAGTCTTATATCATCATGATTAGTAGATTCGTACGCATACACTTTTGTCTAAAGTTTCCATTGCATCATCAAGTCTATCTACCATGGCAATCTCAATCGCGATATGATCATCATAATCCATGATGATGTTGGGAATAATTTACAACCGGGCCTACAATCCCATGAAAGTGTTTACATGAGAATGACCTGAGACTGTTTGGGGACAGGCTTTGAGCTTGCTCAGGGTTAAGAAACAATTTTAAAATGAGATTGTAGAACGGTATTAGTATATTCTCTATTAAGGAGTGTCCACACCTAGTCAATCCCGTCAATCGACGTCGACTGAAACCGTACCCTGCCTCGACAACTTCTTCACCTCGTCAATTTCATAAGATCAATTTGAAAGAAGAAAATAATGAAAAAGTCAAGAAAACATCTGTTGAAATGCTTTCTTATAGCTCATGGGGAAAGATGTTACTCGGAAGATGCGTAGACCCTCAAGTTTCAGTTCAGAAGATGATACCAACTGGTTATCTGTATAATAGAGGTGATGTAATTATTTCTGGTAGGCAATACGAAGTATAGGATGTTCCTGAAGTAGGATGCATGGTCATTTCTACTCTCTTGAATACTGTCCAACGGAAATGTTTAAAGAAGGGAGACTTTGAAATCTTGCATTAGTGAAGAACGGTTGAAATCTATGATGTTGATTAAGTCTCGAGTTTGTTTGTCTGTCTATCCTGCGATAATTCTCGAACGGTTTGTCCGATTTTCCCAAACATCTATCCTTAAGGTCCTTGTTGACCTCATGAGGTCCATTTTTGTGTTCTACAGTCCTATGAACCAATAATAGCCAATTGAAGGGGCCGTCCTACTAAATACGAAGTTATGACAGTAGCATCTAAACATTCTAAACTACAGTAGAGACGTAGAGTCTGGTGTCTTAATGTCAACACATGGGTTTTGCCCGTTGATTCGTTCATCAATCAAGATGTACCAATCATTCTGGTTGCATTAGTTGAAATCTATGATGTTGATTAAGTCTCGAGTTTGTTCGTTTGTCTGTCTATCCTGCGATAATTCTCGAACGGTTTGTCGGATTTTGATTATATTTTGTCAAACATCTATCCTTAAGGTCCTTGTTGACCTCATGAGGTCCATTTTTGTGTTCTACAGTCCTATGAACCAATAAGTGGTTATGACAGTAGCATCTAAACATTCTAAACTACAGTAGAGTCTGGAGTCTTAGTGTCAACCTCGACAGTCAACCACATTAGGGATCTTCTAGGGTCAGAAACATGGTCATATTTCCTCAACCCGAAGATATAACGTACACAAGCATTTAGGTAAGTTTGAACCAATACCAATAATACCAATACCAATAATACCAATTCATAATACCAATCTAATTTGATTTTCCTAAATCTTCTCTTGTTTCAGGTAAGACCCAAACACTTGTAAGATGTATTTCATAGCTATTTTGAAAGTATACTAACCAAACTATTCAACCACAAGACTGCTCTGAGGTAAGTTTTCTGGAGTTATAATTCCCAATTTTAGTTTAAAAAGAAGAAGAATTTTAGTTTAAAAAGATTTTTGTTAGGTACAGTCTTCGTTAGAAGTAGGTACCTACACCAACAGCAACATTACATATCACAAAGCAAAAACATTAAAGCAGTGAAATTATCATTGTAAATTAAATGTAAAATTTGTAAAACTTTTGTTAATGCATTTTACGATTTTACATACATTTATATTTTGAAAAGTAGTCAAGTAGAGTTGCTAGTAAGTCTTTACTATGTAGGTAGTTAGACACTTAGGTACTCCAGATATTTAGATACCTACTTATCTACTAACAGTGTCCACCAACACTATAAAATTATCATTGTAAATTAAATGTAAAATTTGTAAAACTTTTGTTAATGCATTTTACGATTTTACATACATTTACATTTTGAAAAGTAGTCTGTAGAGTTGCTAGTATGTCTTTACTATGTAGGTAGTTAGACACTTATGTACTCCAGATATTTAGATACCTACTTATCTACTAACAGTGTCCACCAACACTGTAAGTAGTGTAAGTACAAATTATCATTGTAAATTAAATGTAAAATTTGTAAAACTTTTGTTAATGCATTTTACGATTTTACATACATTTACATTTTGAAAAGTACCTAGTCTGTAGAGTTGCTATAGTAGTCTTTACTATGTAGGTAGTTAGACACTTAGGTACTCCTGATATTTAGATACCTACTTATCTACTAATAGTGTCCACCAACACTGTCAGTAGTGTAAGTACGGTTCTCGTTATGACCCGAGGTCGGTACTCATATTAACCAAACTGTAGATAATTAATTAGGCCAAGATAGCAACATTACCAACTCAATACTTTGCTATCCAGCACCGACTGTTCTCATGATGGGAAACAGTTATTTGAATAATCAGACTGTTACATGCAGAACTACCTAGACTCTGTCTACTAGTTTGCATATTAGCCCCCATTGTTGACCAAAGTCGTCTGGTAAACGAGCAAGAAGTCATTAGTACTTAAGTAAAAGAAACACCTCGTAAGTATCCATTTTTATATATAACTTAAGTAAAAAAGTATTTACAAAGGATGTCAAAATTAAATAAATTAATTAATAATGAAACACCTATTTATTTAAAAACTGACATCTCGCGAATTTCACCGTGAAAAGAAATAATGCCTAAATTCTTTGACAAAATTAAATACTCGTATTTCTGCCGGATCGAATTCGGTGTTTATTTTTATTTTTCAAGTGATTTTTTAGAGATGGTCGTTCAAAGGTGATTTTGCACGACTCTTTAACTTGCTGCTATGGCAGTTTCTTTTAAATATATCTTGGGAACATTGAAGTTAATAATATATTATAAATTATGTATAAAGATAATATGGCAGTACCTACCTATCTACCGGGACCGGCATTAGCGGTAGTATGAAGTTTCACCCTTTTGGTCTTTTTAATCCTCTGTCGCGACATTTTGATTGATATCTACACCAACTCGTACGTTCGGTACATTAATTGTAGGAAAAAAATCTTATTATTTTTATCGTAGCTACTGATCTGGACAAAAGTTGATCTCTTATCATTAAAAAATAATAATAAAAAAAATCATAATAATAAAATACAAAAATAGGTACTTGACTTAATATTCCAACTTTAAGCTGACCTCGATGTAACGTTAATGATAACAAAAATACAGCAAGTAAGAGCAGTGAAGTGCCTACAATGTTTGTCCAAGATTCACTATTCACATCAGATGCCAGCTATTTACATAACTGACACCCACACCTACTAGTAAATCTTGTCCCAAGGTCGCATCACCAAAGCTACAATGTACAACCTGATGCATCATAAGTGCATCACACCATCACACAACCTAAGATACAATGTACAGTCACATGAATATGAATCACAACCAAAGTAATACAACTCGAGAAAAGCAATCTCTCAAAATTTAAAACGAATTCCAGTAGGAACATTAGGAACAACTTTGTCAATGTGCGTTTACTGTTGAAATTTGGATCTTTTAGTCCGATTTTCACTATCCGTTCAGGACATGCGAAATACGCATTGCCTATATTCATGATCACTATACTTTTCATTCTAAGGAGGATCTGCAACAACTACTCTGTCAGATATTAGGGAAAGTTTCAAAAAAACTACTAGTAAATCTTGTCCCAAGGTCGCATCACCAAAGCTACAATGTACAACCTGATGTATCATATGTGCATCACACCATCACACAACTTAAGATACAATGTACAATCACATGAATTATGAATCACAACCAAAATAGGTAATAAAACTCAAGAAAAGGAATCTCTCAAAATTTAAAGGAAATTCCAGTAGGAACATTAGGAACAACTTTGTCAAGGTGCGTTTACTGTTGAAATTTGGATCCTTTAGTCCGATTTTCACTATCCGTTCAGGACATGCGTAATACGCTTTGCCTATATTCATGAATCACTATACTTTTCATTCTAAGGAGGATCTGCAACAACTACTCTGTCAGACATTAGGGGAAGTTTCAAAAAATTTCAAGGTTCACAAATGTATTAAGTGAACCTAGAAGTGTGAGGAGTAGAATAAGAACAGTATCCGAAAATCAATGAAAAGTCCAATTATTGAAAATAATCGATCTCAAACGAAATGTCGAACTGCTTTTGAAATTTCCACATACGATTGATGTTCCCATGTATTGGAGTTTGATGTACGAGCATCTACACAATATGTTCTGAAAACGATAAGCATTATTAATTTATAATTTAGGTATCACTGACATCAACACTGTCATGTTTACCAAGGTTCACAAATGTATTAAGTGAACCTAGAAGTGTGAGGAGTAGAATAAGAACAGTATCCGAAAATCAATGAAAAGTCCAATTATTATTGAAAATAATCGATCTCAAACGAAATATCGAACTGCTTTCGAAATTTCCACACACGATTGATGTTCCCATGTATTGGAGTTTGATATACGAGTATCTACATAATATGTAGATAAATGATGAGCATTATTTATAGTTTAGGTATCACTGACATCAACACTGTCATGTTTATCTTCACAAAGCGAAGGAGAGAGTCTTGTCATCATGATTAGTAGATTCGTACGCATACACTTTTGTCTAAAGTTTCCATTGCATCATCAAGTCTATCTACCATGGCAATCACAATCGCGATATGATCATCATAATATTCATAATCCACGATGATATTGTGAATAATTTACAACCGGGCCTACAATCCCATGAAAGTGTTTATATGAGAATGCCCTGAGACTGTTTGGGGATAGGCTTTGAGCTTGCTCAGGGTTAAGAAACAATTTTAAAATGAGATTGTAGAACGGTATTAGTATTCTCTATTAAGGAGTGTCCACACCTAGTCAACCCCGTCAATCGACGTCGAGTGAAACCGTACCCTGCCTCCACAACTTCTTCACCTCGTCGATCGACGGCGTCGACTATGTGTGGACACAGCTCTAGAGTTCTAAAAGTCTAAAGAAAAAACACTAAAACCATTACTCTGTCGGTTCATTTTATCATACTTTGTGTACTTACTTTGTTCATTTCAATGTATTTTGTTTAATGCGGAAAACATCCGGCTGTATCGTTTGTGTCTTCTGCATTATATCCAATGTGGATGTACGTTAATGGTCTTTGCTATCCGTGGAAGTGATGGAAGTAGGAAAAATCTACGTCCTATACGTACCTACCTAATGGTTATTGTAACAAGCGTCCAAAGCAACTATGTATAATACATATACTTACCAATTGGAGTTTGTGCCTAGATGATTTGGAACTTGAAACTTCTTGAAACCTTCAAATATTTTATGCCTGGTTATCAATTGAGTTTTCTAACAGAAGAACACACATTTCCATTGTTAGGGTTAGGCAGTCAGAAAGTAGAAAACCGGATTTCAGATGTCCAATGCTATATTTTCAGCTTCCATAACTTTCTGTGTTCTGAAGCTTGATTCTTGTTATGAACCTATTGATTTGATGCCTGAAAAGCATCTATTCAATACAATAGGTCAGTATCAATCTATCAATCAACAGCTTTTAAATGTTCCAATGTTCACGTTCACCGGAATGTAACTGTTAAAGTTGATCTTTCAATATGAAAGAAAAATCATTAGAAATCCAATAAATTGTCTCAAAGAAGTCAAAAGAATCAAATGAATTCAACATCACATACGATCCCTACGTTTTAACAGTACATATCCCAATGACTCTCTTTCTAAATGCATTGAGTAGTTCACAAATGAAGTGATGGAAGTAGGAAAAATCTACGTCCTATACGTACCTACCTAATAGTTATTGTAACAAGCGTCCAAAGCAACTATGTATAATACATATACTTACCAATTGGAGTTTGTGGCTAGGTGATTTGGAACTTGAAATTTCTTGAAACCTTCAAACGTTTCATGCCTGGTTATCAATTGAGTTTTCTACCAGAAGAACACACATTTCCATTGTTAGGGCTAGGCAATTAGAAAGTAGAAAACCAGCTTGAAGCTTGATTCTTGTTATGGACCTATTTATTTGATGCCTGAAAAGCATCTATTCAATACAATAGGTCAGTATCAATCAGCACATCAGCAGCTTTTAAATGTTCTGATGTTCACGTTCACCGGAATATAACTGTTAAAGTTGATCTTTCAATGTGAAAGAAAAATCATTAGAAATCCAATAAATGGTCCCAAAGAAGTCAAAAGAATCAAATGCATTCAACATCACATACGATCCCTACGTTTTAACAGTACATATCCCATTGACTCTCTTTCTAAATGCATTGAGTAGTTCACATTTCAATATGAAAGAAAAATCATTAGAAATCCAATAAATTGTCTCAAAGAAGTCAAAAGAATCAAATGAATTCAACATCACATACGATTCCTACGTCTTAACAGTACATAGCCCATTGACTCTCTTTCTAAATGCATTGAGTAATTCACAAATAATCTCAAAGGAGTTTAAGGAAGACGTTATCGGTTATAATTTTATGCCAATTAATGATGCCCGCCCAGATTTTACAAAACTAGTCAAGCAAATCATATTGTTACTAATCCAAAGGGAAACCATTGCCTTACTATTCGCCATTGTTAGAAATTCTGTAGAAGATGCAATATGAGTAGACCATGATCCCAGGAAATTGAGATTTAAAATGAGCATATTGATCAGAATGAGCTTTGTTCAAGGCGTTCTCATGAGTAGACCATGATCCCAGGAAATTGAGATTTAAAATGAGCATATTGATCAGAATGAGCTTTGTTCAAGGCGTTCTCATTTTTTTTTTTTTTATTTTTTTTTTTGCTGATTATTTCGCATCTTTACCTATATTAAGTATCACAGAATAGTCAAGTCGTTTAATTGTCACCGTTTTCCGGTACGGACTGAATTCAGGCGAAGTTGGTTGTTATGTTCTGCAGTATTGATGTTTCCTGCCTGAATCGGATTATAGAATAGGTTTCCCACTTTTTCACCGGATTTTTAGCACATGAGAAATCTTGTACTGATCTAACAGTCTAAATAAAGCACTCTAGTTCACTGTAAAGTTATAAAAGAAAGAGTGATGTTAAACCCCATTTGAAAAAGCAATTCCTATACTTAAGTGCTGATTATTTCGCATCTTTACCTATATTAGGTATCACAGAATAGTCAAGTCGTTTAATTGTCACCGTTTTCCGGTACGGACTGAATCCAGGCGAAGTTGGTTGTTATGTTCTGCAGTATTGATGTTTCCTGCCTGAATCGGATTATGGAATAGGTTTCCCACTCTTTCACCGGATTTTTAGCACACGAGAAATCTTGTACTGATCTAACAGTCTAAATAAAGCACTCTAGTTCACTGTAAAGTTATAAAAGAAAGAGTGATGTTAAACCCCATTTGAAAAAGCAATTCCTATACTTAAGACTAGGTACTAGGTATACACTTTCTAGATTCATAATTATGTTCCATATGTGTGAAATGATTGATATGATATTTATTTCTACCCATGCCTTACTTCATATCATGATGACGTAACGATTCATATACCCAGAAGGAAACCAATTAGATTCATAATTATGTTCCATATGTGTGAAATGATTGATATGATATTTATTTCTACCCATGCCTTACTTCATATCATGATGACGTAACAAATGGTTCATATATCCAGAAGGAAACCAATATCCTGAGCTCTCTTCTACATATTGGTCAACAGACATTCGTTTGGGGCACTAGAAGGTTTTTTCAATTGAAATGGTAATTTGATACTAAGATGTGGCCTGTGTATGAACGGACTTATACGTAATGTCATAGTTATACGTATAACTTATAGTAATGTCACAGAGATACGTATACTTGTACTTCTAGGAGAAACGAGACGTAATATGATAGCTGATGAGTCATTTTTGTTTGCTTGTTGTTCAAAGCCAGAAGGTTTTCCATTCACACATAAAACCAGCAAAGTTCTGTATAAAACCAGCAAAGTTCTGTGTAAACCCAGCAAAGTTCTAATAAAAGGTTCAAAGCCTTATAGAAATAACCTAGAATCTATGACCAAGATCTCAAATATGTACATAGATATGTGTTGTAAAATCTTTAGATGTTTACATGTTGTAAGGAATCTGGGGATTTTTTTTATTGTTGAAGAAATCACCTGATATTTAATTTGTTTGCTATTAGAAGGTTTTCCATTCACACATAAAACCAGCAAAGTTCTGTATAAAACCAGCAAAGTTCTGTGTAAACCCAGCAAAGTTCTAATAAAACCAGCGAAGTTCTGTAACTTCAGACCTTGGAGCATCCGAGAAATTCAATCCGCGGCCGGATACCAAACCCCGTGTTCAATGAGTGAATCGAGACATATCACATGTCCTTTCGCCATGTTCATTTAGCTATTAAAATTGTTAGTTATTAGAACTAGGTGTACGTACATATGTACCTAATGTGGGTTTGGCCAAAGTGGGGTTTTTTCAGGTGCTTAGGTATAAATATTCATAATAGATACCAATCTAATTTGATTTTCCTAAATCTTCTCTTGTTTCAGGTAAGACCGAAACACTTGTAAGATGTATTTCACAGCTATTTTGAAAGTACTAACCAAACTATTCAACCATAAGACTGCTCTAAGGTAAGTTTTCTGGAGTTATAATCCCCAATTTTAGTTTAAAAAGATTTTTGTTAGGTACAGTCTTCGTTAGAAGTAGGTACCTACCTACACCAACAGCAACACTACATATCACAAAGCAAACATTTAAAAAGCCAAAACCAAATGTCAGCCCAAAGCAATCATAGGGTGATTGAGAGGCTGACGAAAAACGCCGACCCCGTCTGTACATGGGAAAAGGCGAAGAAGAAGGCACTATGTCTATCACATGGCTCTCCAATTCTAGTTGGAACTTTCGATAGCTCGTTGCGTGGCTACTGTTTCCTAATAACACCTCTTAACTTTGATTAATATTACTTCTAGATTACTAACTTGACTCAATTAAGTAGTCTCTTGGCAAGAATAACTCTTGAAAGTCGATCGTTTCCCTGTAGGTATTAGTTTTCCTGTGCACCGAGGAAGAAGTTTTCCTGTGCACCTTAATAGAATTTCCTGTAGGTATTAGTTTTCCTGTGCACCTTAATATGTAGAAGTCGAGGAAGAGTTGAGTTGTTTGAGTCTAGGACTGTTCCGCAAAGTTGGCGACAGTGCAGCAAGAATGACAGTGTTTTCACCATTAGGGAAAGGGAACAAAAATGAACCCAAGTGTGAATTCTGTGAACAAACAAGAGAAAATGTTTTGCGTTACAACCCAGAGGAAAAAAAGAATAAACAAACACAAAAACCGAGATAAATAAATCTACCTGAGAGAAGAAAGACATGCTTCATAAAATTCGAACAGAGAAAATTATCAACAGCAAACAGAGTGAAATGAAACACACCTCTTAACTTTGATTAATTACTTCTAGATTACTAACTTGACTCAATTAAGTAGTCTCTTGGCAAGAATAACTCTAGAAAGTCGACCGTTTTCCTGTAGGTATTAGTTTTCCTGTGCACCTTAATATGTAGAAGTCGAGGAAGAGTTGAGTTGTTTGAGTCTAGGACTGTTCCGCAAAGTTGGCGACAGTGCAGCAAGAATGACAGTGTTTTCACACCTCTTAACTTTGATTAATTACTTCTAGATTACTAACTTGACTCAATTAAGTAGTCTCTTGGCAAGAATAACTCTAGAAAGTCGATCGTTTTCCTGTAGGTATTAGTTTTCCTGTGTACCTTAATAGAAGTCGAGGAAGAGTTGAGTTGTTTGAGTCTAGAATTCTTCCGCAAAGTTGGCGACAGTGCAGCAAGAATGACAGTGTTTTCACCATTAGCGAAAGGGAACAAAAATGAACCCAAGTGTGAATTCTGTGAACAAACAAGAGAAAATGTTTTGCGTTACAAGCCAGAGGAAAAAAAAGAATAAACAAACACAAAAACCGAGATAAATAAATCTACCTGAGAGAAGAAAGATATGCTTCATAAAATTCGAACAGAGAAAATTATCAACAGCAAACAGAGTGAAATGAAACTTTTTTTCCGAGGGAAATTGTGCAATAAATAATTTCCGTACGTTTTCTTCAAGTAAATCTACCTGAGAGAAGAAAGACATGCTTCATAAAATTCGAACAGAGAAAATTATCAACAGCAAACAGAGTGAAATGAAACTTTTTTCCGAGGGAAATTGTGCAATAAATAATTTCCGTACGTTTTCTTCAACTTATCTGATTGTATCACGTCCGTACAGTTTTCCTTTCATGTTTATTTTATCCTGGGCTATTTATTTCTTCTTTTATTATAATCATTATCATTTCTCCTTTTAACCAGCAGAGATGTTTCCAGCTATCCAATATCACGATTCCCTCCTTATGGGATACATTGATATAGGTACGAGTATTGAAAGGTCAAAAGTGGAATTTATGTCAGCGATATTTTCTTTCTGAAAAGATCAAAGCCTTTAGCATTTCCTGGTAGAGTTGCAACGAGACCTCTGAAGACCAATACATCTAGAGATCGTCAAAGAAAAACTTTTTCCCTAGAATTCCTTTTTTTTCGAATGACTTTTCTGTCCGTAAAGGTTGGACATGTTTGACCTTTCTTCAGAAATCTCCTTTTGAAAACCTTTCTTTCTAGTATGAGTGGTATGTTTGTTTGTACGCTTAAATACTGTAAGTACTTTTACATAAATCTGAGAAGTGTCTTGTTTGCTAAATTCTAACAGTAATTCCTTATTTGTTTGTTACAGGTAAGTTATCATCACAGTTTATAACAAATTCTAGAAGTTATCATCACAGTTTATAATAAATTCCAACGAGAACCTTCATAAAAAGTAGCAAGATCTTCCTTGGATGGTGAGTGAAGCTGGTTTGAAATTTTCAGAGTTAACAATACTTACGAAATTAACTTTTTTACTGAAACTTAAACTGACAAGTAAATAAGTTTCTCAGAATCCTTAATTAATTTACTTATGAGGGATAGAGTTTCGACTCTTGCAAATGCTGTTTTTAAATCCTCTTGAATCATGCTCAAACCAATTCTGGTCGAAACTACAATTATTTTACATTTTGATATACTTATCCTTGAATCCTGATATCGTCATTTCCGTTGTCTTACACCAAATGTACCACAGTTGGGCTCTGGATTCATAAGATCAATTTGAAAGAAGAAAATAATGAAAAAGTCAAGAAAACATCTGTTGAAATGCTTTCTTATAGCTCATGGGGAAAGATATTACTCGGAAGATGCGTAGACCCTCAAGTTTCAGCTCAGAAGATGATACCAACTGGTTATCTGTATAATAGAGGTGATGTAATTATTTCTGGTCGGCAATACGAAGTATAGGATGTTCCTGAAGTAGGATACATGGTCATTTCTACTCTCTTGAATACTGTCCAACGGAAATGTTTAAAGAAGGGAGACTTTGAAATCTTGCATTAGTTGAAATCTATGATGTTGATTAAGTCTCGAGTTTGTTCGTTTGTCTGTCTATCCTGCGATAATTCTCGAACGGTTTGTCCGATTTTGCCAAACATCTATCCTTAAGGTCCTTGTTGACCTCATGAGGTCCATTTTTGTGTTCTACAGTCCTATGAACCAATAAGTAGTTATGGCAGTAATATCTAAACATTCTAAACTACGGTAGAGTCTGGTGTCTTTTAGTGTCAATACATGGGTTTTGCCCGTTGATTCGTTCATCAATCAAGATGTACCAATCATTCTGCAACACCCTGTGAAACACTTCCTCCCCTTGTCTTCTAGATTACTTCAGCTGATACCATGAGCTCACTGGCAGACGTTTGGTTTAGTTCCTGAGTTCTTTCAACCTGAGGTCATCTGATCAGAAGGAAGTTAGGGGTATTTCCTTTCATTAGAATCGGACGAATGCTTAATATCTTGACGTTTGGTTTAGTTCCTGAGTTCTTTCAACCTGAGGTCATCTGATCAGAAGGAAGTTAGGGGTATTTCCTTTCATTAGAATCGGACGATTCGGACGAATGCTTAATATCTTGAGATGTTCTGGTGATGTAGTTCTCATCATAAAAGCTCCTTTATTCAATTTAAGCTTCTTTAATGTTGTTTCAAATATTGAAATTTCAACGTCATTATCACATGCGTTTCTTTTGTATTAGGTTGATTTTTTTCGTCGTGTAGGATAATTAGTCGATTTTGGACTTAAATATGCAGACCAATTATATTTTTTGACTCTGAATTTTTTTTCCAATTTCTTCTTCATCTTCTGATTTTTTTTCATCGTGTAGGATAATTAGTCGATTTTGGACTTAAATATGCAGACCAATTATATTTTTTGACTCTGATTTTTTTTTTTCAATTTCTTCTTCATCTTCTTCTTCTTCTCCCAAAACGGAAGTAGACTGGTAAGTTTGAGGACGAATTGAGAGAAAAGGGATGTAGAAGGGAGAAGGCTTTAGGAGAGTATAGAGGGGTAGGACAAAGGAGGTAACTTCGACCTCACAAATAAAATTGGAAAAAGGTGCAGGAAAAGAATAACACTGTGATACCGGTCTTTTTAACTAGCAATGTACTAAGAAACCGGGTCGGCCGGTGCGGCACGGCGGCCCCTTCAAGCGGCTATTATTATCAGGGTCGGCAAACTTTACACGACATTGCCTACCTGTTACCTGTTTAGGGTCAAGCGTGTTCAAGATTATGTGTTGTTTTTCTTCAAAACGTTTAAGTCTTATCGTAGAAATTTTAATTAGCAATTATTTTTTTTTATGGTTTTTTGAAGCTAAAAAACTCCGCGGTTTCTTATCACCACGAATATGTCACGCCATGTTAGTAGGTACTAGACCAGTGATTCCCAAACTGGGGTCCGCGCCCCCCCTTTGGAGGCCCCATCGAAGATCACAGTCATTAAATATATATGTAGGTAGTAAATTGGTCGTGGTGCCTTCGCAATTGGAATAAAAAGGGGGCCGCGTAGAATTTTTTTTGGGAACCGATGTAGTGGACTATTGTTTGAGTGCTTACGTAGGAACTTTGTTCTTCGTATTTAGTAGGTAGGTACTAATCCTGAGTACATCAGTAGGTAGTGTAGGTAAGCACTAAGCACCTACTGATGGCAGATATGACTATTTTAGAATACGTATTTCCTTCGATTTCCACTTTGGCTCTACGCCAGCCAGGTTAGTACCTACGTAGGTACCTACCATTTCCACGTTAGGTGATTAAGCCTGAATTAATAATCTGGGAAATAATGCAATAAAAGTAATAGTAAATAATTAATTATTCTAACTAGAAATGGGCATAATATTAAATACTTATGATGTAATATTTTTTAAAGTAGGAAAACACTCTGATGTCCAGTTCTTCAAAGAAGTCAAGGGAAATGTGCCCCCTCGCCAAATTATATTAGTGTGTCTTTTACATTTGTAAGACAAACACATGGTCGAGGACCATGAAATCTACATATATCAAATTGGCACCCAAAGGGGCTGCTGCATGGCACGCGACAGCTGTGGGCTATGTGTTATAAAACTATAAATTGGATCCAAGGTACTCCCCCCTTTAGATCTTTATATCCAAGGAATTTAACTATCTACCTTATGTATTTCTAGATTATCCATTTATCTATCTACCATATTGCTGGTTGCTGTTACTGTATTAGGGATATCTGTCATTACCCTGATCTTTGTTCATGCACAGGATTTCTTTAAGAATTGTGTTTTTTTCTGGTTTTCGTTTGGCAGTGTTCTCCCGAAGGAGCTCTTTCACCCAACCAGTGATTTTTTTTTTCTTTCAATAAAATCACAGATCTAAGAACTTTTACCTGAAGGCTCCTACATCTTCTACAATTTGTAAGTCCCTTTTCTTTGTCCCTATGAAGAAAATTGCATAGTCAGCGAGTATGGATCTCTTACCTTACTGATTCCTGTTTATTGGAATTTCCAGGAAATTCAGAATTAGTCCAAGCATTCAATGCACACTATTTTTGCCTCGGTGGTGTAGTGGCCAAGGCGCTCGCCTGGTAAACAGGAGGGCGTGGGTTCAATCCCAGCCGAGGTATGGAATTTTATCCTCAATATAAATTGAGAATTTGACCACAATAATAGTAGTAGCCTACTGCTGGAGTAAAGGGACTTTTCAGTCCTATGCGAGCAGTATGAATAAGCACTATTATTATTTTTAATGCACAATTTGAGTGGAATCATAAAAGCAGGTACACAGTATGTATTACCTAGGTAAGTACGCAATGCTCGTACCTAGCAGCGGCATAGGCTTATCAGCAACTTTACCGTCCTCACAAGTTATTATACACTCTGATAGCTGGTTAGGTTCTCATAGGCTGATTCTACTGATAACGATGTGGATGAGTGAT
>NW_007380094.1:29886-31907 GCF_000475195.1 Diaphorina citri | reverse complement strand
TACAATAGCCCGTCCACTATACCTTTTGTCATTACTATTTCGTAATAATAAAGGAAGGACGGGCTAAAAACTAAAAGGAAAAATCGTCGAAATAAAACTTACACTCGTATTTATGAACAAGAATGATCGTTCTTAGATCAGTCTCAAGTCAAAATTGACCAATCAAATGCCTTGAGACTATGCTTGGCACGAACTTAAGAGCCAGCATTTTGTTCATAAATATGGGTGTTAGAATTCACTTCCTTCGTTCGATAAAACCTTCATTTTGTTTCTTCAAAGAAAGGAACAATTGAATAATATGAAGGTATACCCTACAAAAAATGGGGCAATAATTGAATAAATTTATCTAAGGGGGTTCTAAAGAAATGGGGCGATCCTTTCCTTAGCCCATGATGATTGAATAAGGAAAAAACGAAGGAGAAAAGTTTAAAGAAAAGTTTGTTTCCTGGAATTCCTAAATGTAATAATGTTCATGTATTTGTTTTGGAGTTCTACTAACCCATGAGAGCCGAGGCCTACATTAAAGTCACATCAAACTTGACCATTTGCCAGCCTAGTTAGCTTAGTTGGTAGTGCGTCTGCCTTTTAAGCGCTAGGCCGCGGGTTCGATTCCCGCCCGGGGCGGATTTTATCAAAATCGTCGAAATAAAACTTAGAATTCCCTTCCTTCGTTCGATAAAACCTTCATTTTGTTTCTTCAAAGAAAGGAACAATTGAATATTATGGAGGTTGAAGGTATACCCTACAAAAAAAGGGGCAATAATTGAATAAATTTACCTAAGGGGGTTCTAAGGAAATGGAGCGACCCTTTCCTTAGCCCATGATGATTGAATAAGGAAAAAACGAAGGAGAAAAAAGTTGAAAGAAAAGTTTGTTTCCTGGAATTCCTAAATGTAATCATGTTTTTCTGTATTTGTTTTCGAGTTGAAAATAGACTTGTAATAATGTTCATGTATTTGTTTTGGAGTTCTACTTCACCCATGAGAGCCGAGGCCTACATTAAAGTCACACCAAAGTTGACCAAACCCTTCTCTCTTTTTCACTGATATCTCAGTCGCTTCACGTCAGAGTGCATTGGGGATTTGTCTATCAGTTAGGAAACAAAATTTCCTACTATTTTCAATATTATTTGACATGTTTACTCTGTACCGGTCCGGAGTTAGAAGCGGTTAAATTTCAGCAAGATCTAATTTAGAAAGAAAAAAAAAACTTGAACTAATAACGTATTCACATCACAAACTCACCCGAAGAACACCTACTTGAGAGAAAAAATACAACTTAGGACTGATGAGGGACATACTACGGGATGGGCATG
Organism: Diaphorina citri; assembly: GCF_000475195.1. Taxonomy (NCBI): domain Eukaryota; kingdom Metazoa; phylum Arthropoda; class Insecta; order Hemiptera; family Psyllidae; genus Diaphorina; species Diaphorina citri. The sequence goes on along the minus strand of NW_007380094.1, from coordinate 30,592 downwards.
CTACGACGCAGACCACGTGAATCCAATGTAGCCAAATGGAGGGTGAAACCCCCATACGAAGCCCGTTCATAGAGTGACGTTAGGACTGATAAGCGACATACTACGGGATGGGCATGCTACGACGCAGACCACGTGAGTCTAGGGTATCAAAATGGAGGTTAAAACCCCCGCCACTAAAAATCCTTGGTTTTCCCCCATACAAATGGGCATGCTACGACACAGACCACACGAGTCTCGTGTTGTCAAATGGAGGGTAAAACCCCCGTCACTAAAAATCCTTGGTTTTTCCCCGTACGAAGCCCATTTATACAGTGACGTTAAACTTCTACCAAACAAAAAAACCTCTTTCTTAAACACGAGCCAGCCTAGTTAGCTTGGTTCTTAGCGCGTCTGCCTTGTAAGCGCCAGACCGCGGGCTCGATTCCCGCGCGGGGCGGATTTTATCCTGAACGGATAATGTTCGTTCTCGGAACGGCTGGCTTTCTCCGTGGCGTGTGGTGAGATTTTCAAAAGGGGGAAGATAAGAAAAGGAAGAAAAAGATTTTAGTATCTAATGACTTTTTTTTTTTTTTTAAACAAAATACTCAAGTGTGTTTATGAACAAAATATTTATGAATAGCCATTACATAATAAAACTGATGATGCCAGCAATGGCGAAACATGTCTGTCTAAATAAACAATAAAAACCCCTCCCCCAACTGTGAAA
>NW_007380094.1:17198-29458 GCF_000475195.1 Diaphorina citri | reverse complement strand
ATTCACACGATATAATACAAAAATAAATAAGAGTACCGTACATCGTAAGAAATAAAGATAAAAAATAAATAAATACTCGAATAAATAATCAAAATGACTGTTTATACTACATACCAAACCATGATCCTTTGTCTCTTTTCCCTCCTCCTTCTCCTTCTCTCCCTCCCCCTTCCTTCCTCCTTCTCACTCCTCTCCCTCCTCCTTCGTCTCTGCGTATTGATGCTGTCCCTTCTCTCTATACGAGGAGGAGAGCAATTTTACGGTGCGATGACATAAATTGGGTAATCTCAGATCGCCCATCTCACTATCGGAAAAAAAAAAAAAAAAAAAAAATGCACTCGTATTTCGATAGCAAATATTTCAACGGTTTACTTTCTGGTGCCCTCTTGTTGACCCAATACCGACCTAATTGGGGATTTCCTACTGAGTCTCATATCGCCCATCTGATGGGGGACGTACTACGGAATGGGCATGCTACGACACTGACCACACGAATCTAATGCAGGTGCTGTTTCATTCACAAGGATGAGGAATATTGATACGCAAGAACTTGAAGATGAACAGGATGAAGAGATGAATAGGATACCTAAAGTGAAAGAAGAATGATATACAAGAAACTTGAACAAATAGAAAGAACGAAGAAAAGAAGCATGAACAGAGAGAAAAAAGATAGGATAGAATCAGTACTGTAGCAAAGCTCACGCAGATCCAGGCTGATTCCCAAATGTGAGGTGGTTTTTAGTTGGTAGAAATCCAACCTAATCTCATTCACCACGAGATTATCTTAAAAGAAGAAATGAAGATTTTCCACCTCTACGATAAAAAAAAGGTGCTGTTTCATTGCTACGAAATAAAAACAGCGATGAAACACTCATCCTGAAGGGGGAGGGGGGATGTAGCTACCTAGATCGCCAGATCCTCTTCTATTCTGTTTTACTTTATTATTAGTTTATCTTGAACTTTTCTTTTTCTGTTTTCAGTGAAAAGTATACGCGATATTGTCCATGAAGTGTCTGGACAAGAAGCGGATCAAAATGAAACAGGGTGAAACACTGGCGCTCAATGAACGCATCATGTTGAGTCTAGTCAGCACAGGGGTAAGTGTTTCATTCAGTAAATACCGGTAAAATGTACGCCATGAAGTGTCTGGACAAGAAGCGGATCAAAATGAAACAGGGTGAAACACTGGCGCTCAATGAACGCATCATGTTGAGTCTAGTCAGCACAGGGGTAAGTGTTTCATTCAGTAAATACCGGTAAAATGTACGCCATGAAGTGTCTGGACAAGAAGCGGATCAAAATGAAACAGGGTGAAACACTGGCGCTCAATGAACGCATCATGTTGAGTCTAGTCAGCACAGGGGTAAGTGTTTCATTCAGTAAATACCGGTAAAATGTACGCCATGAAGTGTCTGGACAAGAAGCGGATCAAAATGAAACAGGGTGAAACACTGGCGCTCAATGAACGCATCATGTTGAGTCTAGTCAGCACAGGGGTAAGTGTTTCATTCAGTAAATACCGGTAAAATGTACGCCATGAAGTGTCTGGACAAGAAGCGGATCAAAATGAAACAGGGTGAAACACTGGCGCTCAATGAACGCATCATGTTGAGTCTAGTCAGCACAGGGGTAAGTGTTTCATTCAGTAAATACCGGTAAAATGTACGCCATGAAGTGTCTGGACAAGAAGCGGATCAAAATGAAACAGGGTGAAACACTGGCGCTCAATGAACGCATCATGTTGAGTCTAGTCAGCACAGGGGTAAGTGTTTCATTCAGTAAATACCGGTAAAATGTACGCCATGAAGTGTCTGGACAAGAAGCGGATCAAAATGAAACAGGGTGAAACACTGGCGCTCAATGAACGCATCATGTTGAGTCTAGTCAGCACAGGGGTAAGTGTTTCATTCAGTAAATACCGGTAAAATGTACGCCATGAAGTGTCTGGACAAGAAGCGGATCAAAATGAAACAGGGTGAAACACTGGCGCTCAATGAACGCATCATGTTGAGTCTAGTCAGCACAGGGGTAAGTGTTTCATTCAGTAAATACCGGTAAAATGTACGCCATGAAGTGTCTGGACAAGAAGCGGATCAAAATGAAACAGGGTGAAACACTGGCGCTCAATGAACGCATCATGTTGAGTCTAGTCAGCACAGGGGTAAGTGTTTCATTCAGTAAATACCGGTAAAATGTACGCCATGAAGTGTCTGGACAAGAAGCGGATCAAAATGAAACAGGGTGAAACACTGGCGCTCAATGAACGCATCATGTTGAGTCTAGTCAGCACAGGGGTAAGTGTTTCATTCAGTAAATACCGGTAAAATGTACGCCATGAAGTGTCTGGACAAGAAGCGGATCAAAATGAAACAGGGTGAAACACTGGCGCTCAATGAACGCATCATGTTGAGTCTAGTCAGCACAGGGGTAAGTGTTTCATTCAGTAAATACCGGTAAAATGTACGCCATGAAGTGTCTGGACAAGAAGCGGATCAAAATGAAACAGGGTGAAACACTGGCGCTCAATGAACGCATCATGTTGAGTCTAGTCAGCACAGGGGTAAGTGTTTCATTCAGTAAATACCGGTAAAATGTACGCCATGAAGTGTCTGGACAAGAAGCGGATCAAAATGAAACAGGGTGAAACACTGGCGCTCAATGAACGCATCATGTTGAGTCTAGTCAGCACAGGGGTAAGTGTTTCATTCAGTAAATACCGGTAAAATGTACGCCATGAAGTGTCTGGACAAGAAGCGGATCAAAATGAAACAGGGTGAAACACTGGCGCTCAATGAACGCATCATGTTGAGTCTAGTCAGCACAGGGGTAAGTGTTTCATTCAGTAAATACCGGTAAAATGTACGCCATGAAGTGTTAGCAATAACCGCCTCTGGCAGGAATCGAACCTGCTATTTAGAGCTTAAAGGGCGAACGCTCTACTCTCGAAGCTAACTAGGGGTAACTACTAAACTATTGTTGTTTGACTAGAGGACGTTAAACAGAGAGAAGACTAGCGTCTGGCTGTGGGACTATAAACAGGGAGGAGAACAGCTAACCCTAACCAGCCTAGCTAGCTGGCAGTTCCTCAAAGGGTTTTCTCTGCTTTTAAAGACCAAGCACATGTCCTCACGATGGTTGACTGCGGTTTAGGACGAGTCAGCCAACTTAAAATGGCTAGAGCTAGAGATCATCACCCCGGTGTATAGCAGATACAAAAAGACATCTTTTCTTTATTCTGCTATCGCCATTCGGCGAAAGCTAAAGCCGCTACAACAACAACAACAACAACAACTAAACTATTGTTGTTTTGTATTTTATACTAATCGAATAGGACTAAAGAGCCTCTCCAGCACTCCCAGCAGTAGGCTACTGCTGTAAAAGAGGGAGAAATTGGGAAGGGGTGTAATAAGAAGGGAGTGATGAATTGGGAGGGGGTGTAAAAGAGGGAGAAATTGGGAAGGTGTGTAATAAGAAGGGAGTGATGAATTGGGAGGGGGTGTAAAAGAGGGAGAAATTGGGAAGGGGTGTAATAAGAAGGGAGTGATGAATTGGGAGGGGGTGTAAAAGAGGGAGAAATTGGGAAGGGGTGTAATAAGAAGGGAGTGATACTCGTCAAATGACGTTAACGAGTTCAATTAACGGGACGCTAATTTTGGTTGCAAAAACTCTCTAATATCATAGTGAGGTATTACTACGTCCCCTACATGTGAATGTGGACATGAAAATCAGACTGTTTCACAAATAGGTAGTTCAAAACTGACCCCTCACATCATATCCTGTATCATTCGATAACTTCTTCACTGCTTCAGATATCTCATACTTATCTCTTATATGTTGATTTAAATTTTTTGTTCGTTTTGTTGTATATTAAAATGCCATAGATAAACAAATGTATTATAGGTTTTACTCAATCATCTTTCCTCCTCCTGCAGGTGGACTGTCCGTTCATCGTGTGTATGACGTACGCATTCCACACCCCGGACAAGCTCTGCTTCATCCTCGACCTCATGAATGGGGGTGATCTCCACTATCATCTTTCCCAGCATGGGGTCTTCAACGAGGACGAAATGAGGTTCTACGCGGCCGAAGTCATCTTAGGCTTGGAACATATGCACAGGAGATATATTGTATATAGGTGCGTACTCGAACCCGTAGCTCCTTAACTGTAAGTCGTACAGTCTTGAAAGTTGCACGCAAAGGCTGAATATTTTCCGATTCACTTAGGGACGAAATTTTTAACACACCATAAGAAAGACCTTGAAAAAATACAGTACTTCAGTGAAAATTAGAGGTTGATCCGATAACCAGGGCCGGAGCTATGGCATATTTAAAATTAAATATTTCCATGTTGTATCTCTGATAGGGGAAGCACCAAAAACAATGACAGCATTTTGAAAGGTGATTTGCGTTTTAAATAGGTTAATTTCACGATTCATCTCTGAATAAAACCCTTTGATTGCAATATTTTTAACCCTTTCTGTTCCTTGTGTCCATTTCAGAGATCTAAAGCCTGCCAACATTCTGTTAGATGAGCATGGACATGTGAGGATATCAGATCTCGGTCTAGCCTGTGATTTCTCCAAGAAAAAACCTCACGCCTCCGTGGGTAAGTCATAAATATTGTTGGCCATCGCATAACTTGGCCTGAAACAAAGAAGTCAGCTGTTGAAGATGAATCATTGGCGATTATTGGTTAGGTTTATATTTAGGCTTGCCAAACGTCCCGAATTGGCCGGGACAGTCCCGAATTGGCCGGGACAGTCCCGAATTTCAGGGGGTGTCCCGGCGTCCCGTTCAGTTTTTCATTTTGGGGCGTTTTGTCCCGAATTTCCGTTTTTGTCCCAGAAAAAATTCGGGACGCGTTTTTTAACTTTAAAATTAGGTACCTCTATAAATCAGAATTTGTTCTTAACTTGTTTAAATTTGTCATGCTATCATCAGTTTGCTCTTCCACTTTGCTAAACCTTTAGAAACGAGAAAATGTTGTATTAAACCGCCTTAAACGAAAAAAATGAGCTGGTCCCTTGGATTCTCGTTATCACCTATCGTACCTATGTACATATCGTACCTATGTGATTTCGCGACTATGTTCGCGGATTTGGCGATTATGTTCGCGGACTTGGCGATTATATTCGCGGATTTGCCGATTATGTTCGCGGATTTCGCGATTATGTTCCCGGATTTCGCGATTTTGTTCGCGGATTTGGCGATTATGCTCGCGGATTTGGCGATTCCAAATCCGCGAACAAAATCGCCAAATCCGCGAACATAATCGCGAAATCCGCGAACATAATCGCGAAATCTGCGAACAAAATCACCAAATTCGCGAACATAATCGCGAAATCCGCGAGCACAATCGCAAAATCCGCGAACAAAATCGCGAAATCCGCGAACATAATCGCAAAATCCGCGAACAAAATAGCCAAATCCGCGAACAAAATTGCCAAATCCGCGAACATATTCACGAAATCCGCGAACATATTCACGAAATCCGCGAACATAATCACGAAATCCGCGAACATAATCACGAAATCCGCGAACATAATCGCGAAATCCGCGAACATAATCACGAAATCTGCGAACAAAATCACCAAATTCGCGAACATAATCGCGAAATCCGCGAGCACAATCGCAAAATCCGCGAACAAAATCGCGAAATCCGCGAACATTCTATTCTATTCCTCTAGGTACTCACGGGTACATGCCCCAGAGGTTCTGTCCAATACAGACGGCCCCCTACGATTCGAGTGCCGATTGGTTCTCATTCGATGTTATGCTGTACAAACTATCTCAGGTCACTCCGTATCTATTCTATTTTCTAACAGTTCATATTCTATTTTATTCCTTGAGTACTCAGGGTTACATGGCCCGGAAGTTCATGTCCAAACAAGACGGCCTACGGATTCGGGAGTGCCGATTGTTTTCATCGGATGTATCGTATGGGTGTACAAATACTCAAGGGTCACTCCGTATTCTTCTATTCATACTTTCTAACAAGTTCATATTCTATTCTATTCCTAGGTACTCACGCGTACATGGCCCCGGAGGTATCTGGTCCAAACAGACGGCCTGACGATTCGAGTGCCGACTTGGTTTCCATTCGGATGTATGCGTGATACAAGAGCTTACTCAAGGTCACTCGCTCGTATTCTATTCTATTCTTATTCTAACAAGTATATATTATCTATTCTATTCTAGGTACTCACGGGTACATGGCCCAGAGGTTCTGTCCAAAACAGACGGCCTACGATTCGAGTGACCGATTGATGGTTTTCATTCGGATGTATTATGCTGTACCAAACTATCAAGGTCACTCCGTATCTATTGTATTTAACATGTTATATTCTCATTCTTTATTCTAGGTACTCTACGTGGTACATGGCCCCATGCATGGTTCTGCCAATACAGACGGCCTACGATTCGAGTGCCGATTGGTTCTCAGTTCGGATGTATGCTGTACAAACTACTCAAGGGTCCACCCGTATTCTATTTATTCTAACAAGTTATATTCTATTTCTTATTCCTAGGTATCAGGCTACATGGTCCCCGGAGGTTGGCTGTCCCAAACAGACGGCCTACGATTCTTTGAGTGGCCGATTGGTTTTCATTCGGATGTATGCTGTACAAACTACTCAAGGGTCACTCCGTATTCTATTCTATTCTAACAAGTTATATTCTATTCTATTCCTAGGTACTCACGGGTACATGGCCCCGGAGGTTCTGTCCAAACAGACGGCCTACGATTCGAGTGCTGATTGGTTTTCATTCGGATGTATGCTGTACAAACTACTCAAGGGTCACTCGCCGTTCCGACAGCACAAGACCAAGGACAAGCATGAGATAGACCGGATGACGCTTACCATGGTAAGTTATATCTTTAAGTTGAATAAGCCGCGACCTAGCGCCTACAAAGTTGGCGGGGGGAAGAGAAAGAACGTCCAAGTCAAATGATCAAATTTAGCGTACCTAGTGTAATAATCAGGGAACATTTGTGACAAACATTAATGCTTCATGCCTACGGCGATAACACGATAACTGCACCAGCTCTCAGTGGGTCACTGAAGTTAAGCAACTTTGCGCATAGTTGTTATCTGGATGTGTAACCATTTAGTCAACACCGTACTGTTAGCTTTTCCCGGCCCCACTCAGGCTGGGTGAGGTTAATGTGAGGAGGCGGGTAGCTTGTCACCGAATGGATTGTAAAACCAACGTCACTAAAAACCTTAGCAGTTACACGTGTGGTTAAACTCTATCAAACAAACAAACAAATTCCGTTTATTGTTCTACATTTTTCAGAATGTAGAACTGCCAGACTCATTTTCCAAGGAACTCAAGGATTTACTGGAGGGACTTCTACAGCGAGAAGTATACAATCGATTGGGCTGTAAAGGCCGAGGGTGAGTCACCTTTCTTTCCTAACCAAGCTCAGGGGTTCTTAAGCTTTTGGATTTGGCGGGCTACTTATACCAGACCCAATTATTTTGTGGATACTATTGCTATTACCCAAGAACCTTCAAAATAGTTAGTAGAGAAGTACTGGAGCTGGAACAACCAACTGAAATTTAATAATAATAATTATATTAAAAAAAAAAAAAACGATGATAATATTTACTTTTTACATCCATATTATCATACGTTTATGTAAATAATTCTTATTATCTTTAAGTATATACCTTTGTTCCTACCACCAAAAAAAAAAAGTTTTCTCGGTTTAAAGTCTGGGTCCATAGGCGGCTGAGTCAACTTGTACTACAAACTGTATATATACCATTGATGTCAATAAAATATTCAAAATACATTTTTTTTTTTTTTTTAACTTTTTTCAATATTTTTTAACCTAAGTTTTCTCGGTTTAAAGTCTGGGTCCATAGGCGGCTGAGTCAACTTGTACTACAAACTGTATATATACCATTGATGTCAATAAAATTTTAAAAATACATTTTTTTTTTTTAAACTTTTTTCAATATTTTTTTAACCTTTTCAGGTCGGATGAGGTGAACTGGCTAATAAAACGTTTAACCCTTTCAGGTCGGATGAGGTCAAGGAGCACCCGTTCTTCACGGGTCTGGACTGGACCCAGGTGTACATGCAGAAATACACGCCGCCTCTCATACCGCCACGGGGTGAGGTTAATGCCGCCGATGCGTTCGATATAGGCTCGTTTGATGAGGAGGACACTAAAGGGATTAAGCTCACTGAAGCAGATCAGGATCTCTACAAGAACTTTCCCCTCACCATTTCGGAGAGGTATGTCCCGGGTTCGAATCCCACCATCGACAAAAATTTGTACTCGTTTTTCGATTGCAAATATTTCAAAGGGTTATTTTCTGGTGTTTTCGTGTTCACCCAGCACCCAAATAGGAAGTATTGGGCTACACCGAAGTATTGTCTCTTCTCGCCCATCTGATAAGAGGCATAATTCTTAGAGGCAACGTGTGAAACTTCTTCTCCTTCCTCTGCTTCTTCTTCCTTGGATTTTTCCTTCTATAATTAATCCAAGCATATTGTATTTTTTTCTCCTCTAATCGCATGTCCTAGACATTCTAAATGTCTTTTCTTTATGGAGCTTCCAATTCGGTAAAGCTTCATTTCATAGCTTTTTTAAAAGAGGAAACCTCTCCTAAATAAGCACACAAGCGCTTTCCTGATTCCTTCCAATGTATGTTCCCAGGTGGCAGAACGAAGTGGCGGAGACAGTATTAGAGACGATAAACCTGGAGACTGACAAGATAGAACAGAAGAAGAAAGCCAAACAGAAAGCGCGCTTCAACGATGATGAGAAAGGTAGTGGTGAGTTTGCTATTAATTGTAGTTAGCACATTTTAATCAGTACCCAAATAAAGAAATAAATAAACATTTATTTGGTGGTCATTATAGGCACAATACATACTTATAAGTTTAGAAAACATACAAAGAGTAATCCTTTACCTATCTAACCATCATACATGAAGTATTTGTAAGTTCTGCCCATTTGAAAAATATGCCCAAACACAAGGCCAAGACCCCAATTCAGCAACAGCTGAGGTATAAGTACCCAAATAAACTATCTCTATCTACATACTTATTTAGACAGCATTACACACAAAGGCTACAGTCCACGTTTAACCCTTTCAGGTCGGATGAGGTCAAGGAGCACCCGTTCTTCACGGGTCTGGACTGGACCCAGGTGTACATGCAGAAATACACGCCGCCTCTCATACCGCCACGGGGTGAGGTTAATGCCGCCGATGCGTTCGATATAGGATCGTTTGATGAGGAGGACACGAAAGGGATTAAGCTCACCGAAGCGGATCAGGATCTCTACAAGAACTTTCCCCTCACCATCTCGGAGAGGTATGTCCCGGGTTCGAATCCCACCATCGACAAAAATTGTACTGGTTTTTCGATTGCGAATATTCAACGGGTTATTTTCTGGTGTTTTCGTGTTCACCCAACACCTTCAATGGCAGTATTCTCACACAATGAGCTCTTCCACCTAACAGGGAGTAAGATATTCGATTAATAATACCTAGTGCTTATTTATACTGTTCGCATAGGACTGAGAAGTCCCTTCACTCCAGCAGTAGACTGCTTCTAATATTGTGGTCGAATTCTCAAACTATACTGAGGATTAAATTCCATATCTCGGCTGGGATTGAATCCACGCCCTCCTCTTTACCAAGCGAGCGCCTTGACCACTACACCACCGAGTTAGGATTAATCCAATTTACGTCCCTGTAATACCTTATTACGAATGTTTTCCTCAGCTAAATTCCCTTTGGGGATTCCTCTCTTAGCTGAATTCCTTTTGAGCTTTTTATTTATTTGTTTTCTCTTTCGTTTCGTATACCTAATTAAGACAATCCTTCTAAACAAAATGTTATAAAGTACGTATAGGATAAATATTGATACAATTATTATAAATATAAATAAATAAGTGTAAGTTTAGGATTTTAATATGTGGGTAGTTGTGAGATATTGAAATTCTGACCGTGGTGAAGACTTGTGAACTGATAGGCCAGCCTATTCGGCTTGGAAGGTAGCGCCGGTCTTGTAAGCTCTAGATCGCGGGATCGATTCCCGCCCGGGGCGAATTTTATCATAGATTCGCGACAAAAACAGCCCTAAAAAACGCTGGAAAAATTCACCAAAACAGATGAGGTTCACTGCCGAAACGGCTGGTTTTTTCCTATCATGTTCTCCTTCTATCTTTGATTTCGGGACGATACGAACTCCGCTGTCACACTTCCCTCTATCAAACCTCTTCGAAAAAAGTTCTTGAAAGAATTCAGGAAAAAATGTGCTCTTGCCAAATTGTACTGTACTTATGTAGATTCCTCGATGAATTTTATGACTTGACTTGGATTCGAACCACCAATCTCTAGATCAGGTTGGTCGGAAATCTCATATGTACCTACCTCATGTATTCTGTGTCAGCTAAGTAGGCGAAAAAAGACAACCTAATATGGTAATGGTTTCAAATTTTGCGAATTTTAGAAGGAAAAAGTAATGGTGTAGATTTTTTCGAATATTATTTTGTTTATGATATTAGGGTCTGTAAAATCCCTTTAGACCAGTGGCCTGTTCCAAGAACGGTGAATTACGTTTTATTTTGCGCGTGGAGTTAAAGTTTGGGAGTGCAGAGTCTTTCTTGGAATAGGGCCCATATGAGCGAAGTCTTGTATAAATGTGCATTTATTTATAGCTAGTTTTGGCAACCAAAATTAGCGTCCCGTTAACTGAACTCTTTAACATTGTTTGACGAAAACTCGTTTCTGCACATGCGCACAAACGAGTTTTCGTCAAATAACGGTAAACAGTTTAACTAACGGGACGCTAATTTTAGTTGCAAAAACTGTCTTATTTTTATGCGGGTCAACCAATCAGATGATCGGAAAATTCTACTCTGAATTGTCAGCGGATCAGTTGTACCAACTCTATAACGTTTACAAGTGAGTGCATATTTTCAATCCGGCCCGAAGGACCGCAATATGACCCAAAAACTACATACAGTTTTAGGGTTATTTTGTAGTCCTTCGGGCCGGATTAAAATTAAAGAAATAGTTTTTTCCTTAACTAATTATTTTTCCTTCTCTCTTTTGAAGAGGTTGAGCCGGGATAGTTGGTTTGGACGCATCCTGTTTCCTAACCCCTAGGTCGCGGGTCCGATTCCCGTTGAGGCGAACTATATCCTAAAACAGTTGAGGTTTGTTCTCGGAACGGCTGACTTTCTCCTGTCCTGTTTTCCTCCTCTCGATTTCGGGACGATAAGACCTCTGTCTCTCACCTTGTTCTCAGGTCCCATAAGCTTTGTGAAAGACAATACAGTCTGTTGCAGTGGCGTAGCGTGTATGTATGGCGTGTATGGCGGCCATACAACTCAAAAGTTCACTCTAATGCCCATAAATATTAATGGCATGTACTGTGATGGGATTTGGTAGACCTGTGCATGAGCCCTACATGCCCTACACTTGAATTTAGACCACGCTACGCCACTGGTCTGTTGGTACATTTCCCTCTATCAAACCTCTTGAAGGAAAAACACAGAATAGATCCAACACATTGTAAAACCGTCGAAAAACAAATCCGGCGGATGTCGTATCAACAAGTGCCGTCAAAGTGAAAACTACATAATGTTATTTGTATTTCTATATTGATATTATTGATAGACTAGCTGAATTCCGTCGCTTCGCTCCGGAATCCCGCTAGTTCATCCCGAGGCATGGCCAAACTTGTGGAAAAGGCATGGCCGAACTTGTAGTTATCAAACTAAAAACATAAACGAAACTCAAATATTAGGCGAGCGAGGAAAAGTTTTCTATCCCGCAGTCTCTGCACTCTGTGTATTTCTTATGGAGATTTCAGCGATCAAAAATTGATCATATCTCAGGATCGGTGTAGATTTTCGCAAAATCCTTTCTTATTGCACACCTAGACCATAAAAAGAATATTCCTACCAAATTTCAGCTTTCTAGGTGGTGTGGTTCTCGAGATAGAGCGATCAGTGTGTGAAATGTGAAATGTGAACTGTGAATGAGTGAATGGATCTTGTTCTTATAATATAAGACTAGCTGAATTCCGTCGCTTCGCTCCGGAAGCCCGCTAGTTCATCCCGAGGCATGGCCAAACTTCTGGAAAAGGCATGGCCGAACTTGTATTTATCAAACTAAAAACATAAACGAAACTCAAAAAGTTGGTCGAGAGCGGAACATTTCTCTCCCGCAGTCTCTGCACTCTGTGTATTTCTTATGGAGATTTCAGCGATCAAAAATTGATCATAT
>NW_007380094.1:0-16570 GCF_000475195.1 Diaphorina citri | reverse complement strand
ATGCCTACAATGAACATTTCAGGGTCAGTGTATCAGGGTGGATAAAGACAAGTCGAAATAGACCTGCCTCGGTGGTGTTGTGGTCAAGGGCGCTCGCCGGTGGCTGAACCAGGAGGGGTGGGGTTCAATCAGCGAGGCTATGGAATTTTATCCTCAAATAATTTGAGGAATTTGAGCCAATATAGTAGTGCACCTACTGCTGGAGTAAGGGACTTTTCAGTCCTTACGAAGCAGTATAAATAAAGACTAGTTATTATTATTTTATTACTTACTTATTGATTAAATGAGCGAATAATACGGCCAGACCCGAAGCTTAAACTGGAAGATGGGGCAGGGTCCCTAATGTGCTTGATGGCTGCCCTTCTGGTTGGAATGCTTTTTTCTTTTTTATGGCATGAAATTTTGTCTGTGGTCATTTCTTAATTCAAACGTTTTTTTTTTTTTTCTTTAATTGACTTAGAGGCAGGGTATGGCCACAACTCAAAGTGACCGCGGCGGCCGCATTGAGACATTAAAAGGTTGGCCGCGGGGCCGCATTCATTGTAGGAAGGGATCTGATCTTGGGAAAGGGGAGGGGGTAAGTTCTAAGGTTCTTACCCCTCCCTTTGTTTTAATGAAAATGAAACAAGATAAATAGCGCCGCAGGCAATTTTTTTTTTTTAATAATTTGTTCTAAGCTCATCAGTTATAGCTAATTTTTTTTAGCTAATTTACCACACAAAAATCAGAAAGCAAATTATAGCGCCGAAGGCAATTTTCTGAAAATTTTGTTCCACCTTTCAGAAACACAGCCTGATCAAAGTTCAAAATCTACTATGCCGCAGGCAGTTTTTTCACAAAGTATATACCTAAAGCTTGTCAAGAATTAATTTTTGAGGTACCTACCTAATTCTTAGATCCTCTTCTACACATTTTTTCTCCACATTGAAGCTCTGCTAAAATGAGCAAAATAAAGTAGAGCGCCGCAGTCGAAATTTTTTAAGAATTTGATCTACAACCTTTCAAAATAATAATGAAATTCCTCTTAACACATTTTTATTTTCTTCGCATTTTTTTAATGTCTTTTGTTTTTGATTTTTTTTTTTCTTAAAAATCGAAATGACCTTGCGGGCCGCACAAAAGGAGCTGGCGGGCCGCAGTTTGTGCACACCTGGATTAGAGATAGTAACTGTATTTTAGATAGGTAACATTGTTAACATACTGTCATGTACTTAAACAATAAAAATAATTGAACTGTAACTACTGAGGTTTTAGAAATTTCGACCTTAGCAGTTACAGGTCCTTTTCTTGACTTACCCCGTCCTAACGAAGTTGCTCAGGTAAGTCATCAGCATCTCAGACAGCTGAATTTCTGGCTTGGTGTAGTTCTTGGGGAAATAGCCCATGCCCCCCACCAGGGGTGCCCCGAACATGTATGGCAGTTCCTCGCCCTGAACACAGCCCTGTCTCTGAAATAATAGCACAATGAAAAACTTATATATATATATAAAAAAAAACTTTTAAAAAATAATATAGATAATAATAAAGATATAGATAATATAGATATTAGGTTCATCTAAATGGGAAGTATTGTGACTCTTATCGCCAATCTGATGAGGGACATACTACGGGATGGCGGGATGGGCATGCTAAGACACAGACCACATGAGTCTAATGTAGCAGTTGTTTCATTGCTACGAAATAAAAACGGCGGTGAAACACTAATCTTGAAATAATAATAATTGAAAAGGTTACATGGTGGTCAATGCACTCGCCTTGCACGCGAGAAACCCGGATTCGATTCCTGACGGGGTCTAAAAATTTGTACCATGCAAATGATTAATTCTGTAACTGTCTGTAGCTAGACCCACTCAGTCTCGTGAGGAAAATTAGTAGCTATGTATAATACAGGAAGTCCGGAAAAGGCTGAATAACGTTCAGCGGACTTTTGCCGCACACTGTATAAATGCGCAAACCGACCGGTGTTAGCATGGTAGGTGAACATTGAGTGTAAGGAATAATGAGATATCGAAAAAATCCTACAGATGTTGCAGTGAGTACCAAAGTTGTGATATGATACGTAACATAAAGATACGGCATTTATTTATAAATTCAACATGGGAGCAATCTCTGTAACTTAGCCGGTATAACACTAGGCTTGAACACTGGAGGTCCTAGGTTCGATTTCCGGCGGGTTTGAAGTTTTTTTCGTTTCTGTGCTTGGAATACGGAATGCACTCAGTGATTTAAAATCAAGACTAGAGCCCGTTCTCCCTTTATTCCTTTTAATGTTTCCTAATAACTACCAATATAATATTTAAGTCACCCATTTATTTATTGGCCTTGCTCGGCGTAACTTTACACAGATGACGCTAAAACCGGTCTTAAATGATCGACTGAAGTGTTATCTAAAACTTTCTCACTTTGAGTTCATAGGTCGTCGCGACAAATTTCAAGATCAGAGCTCATTCGTGTGAGAAAATGTGAAAAAAAAAGCCCCCAAAAACCAGTTGTTTTGGTTTTTTGGCTTTTTGTTTTCTGGACAAAATTTGCACTTTCGTGTTCCTGGTAAAAAGACCTTTAATTTGATATATTATTTATAAATAGAATGAAGTTATGTAATAAGAATTCATTATTCATTATTGTCTGAATTCATTATTGTCATTCATTATTGAAACTAAAACTTTATCTCATATGTGTGCGGGAGAGAGAGAGAGAGGGAAGGCGAAGGAAAAAGAGAGTGTGAGAGAGAGAGAGAGGAAGGGAGATGGGAGGAAGGAAGAGAGAGAGGGAGAATAGAAATATAGAGAGAGAAGTTGAGGGCGTATGATTATTTTTTGATAAATCGTTTGCCATTTCCTTCTCAGATCTGGAACAGGCGTGAACATAATTCTTAAGCTAGGAATCCAAAGACTTGCTTGGTTGGTAGCGCGTCTGCCTTGTAAGCTAGGCCCCGGGTTCGATTCCCTTACTTAATTTTATCCTGAAGGGCTAATGTCCATTCTCGGAAGGGATAATGTCCATTCTCGGAATGGTTGACTTTCTCCTATCCTGTCTTTCTTCTCTCTTCAATTTCGGGACGATAAGTTCTCGGAAGGGATAATGTCCATTCTCGGAATGGTTGACTTTCTCCTATCCTGTCTTTCTTCTCTCTTCAATTTCGGGACGATAAGACCTTAGCAGTTATAGTTCCCTCTGTCAAACCTCTTGAAAAAAAGCAGAGATACAACGATCGAAATTGGTGGAGAGGCTTCGTACATCGACAAGTCCCATGATGGAACCATTATGGATTGATTGATATTTGATAACCCCTAGGTATTTAAGTTTAAAAAAAAGGAACATTAACTTACCAAAGTTGAGATATTTCTTATAAACAGACTCGTAGGGTGGCCAGTCAATGTTTTTGATACCAGTGCTTGATCTTCGACCACTGGGACCCCCCTCGTTGGGATTCCTGAAACATTAATTTAATTTGTCTTGTGCTTAACAGCCCTGTCTTGAAAAGCACCAAATAAATAAATCAATTCAATTAAAGTAGGTTTTCCCATACAAATGGGCATGCTACGACACAGACCACACGAGTCTCGTGTAGGCAGGTAAAACCCCCGTCACTAAAAATGACTGTAGGTAAAGCTTTTATCAAACTTGCTCTAGGCATGTAAGACAGGGATGGATTTAAAGATTAACCCTTTTTAAACCCAAGGTTGGATGGTAGATAGGGATGGATTTAAAGATGAACCCTTGAGATATTTCTTATAAACAGACTCGTAGGGTGGCCAGTCAATGTTTTTGATACCAGTGCTTGATCTTCGACCACTGGGACCCCCCTCATTAGGATTCCTGAAACATTAATTTAATTTGACTTGTGCTTAACAGCCCTGTCTTGAAAAGCACCAAATAAATAAATCAATTCAATTAAAGTAGGTTTTCCCCATACAAATGGGCATGCTACGACACAGACCACACGAGTCTCGTGTAGCCAAATGGAGGGTAAAACCCCCGTCACTAAAAATGACTGTAGGTAAAGCTTTTATCAAACTTGCTCTAGGCATGTAAGACAGGGATGGATTTAAAGATGAACCCTTTTTAAACCCAAGGTTGAATGGTAGATAGGGATGGATTTAAAAATGAACCCTTTTAAACCCAAGGTTGAATGGTAGAGATTGCCCCAGGCAATAATTTCACCCTTTGTTCTTAATTTCTTGTATTATTGAGTTATAAGTATTTTAACCAACAAAGAGTCTAATCTCCAGGCAATAATTTCACCCTTTGTTCTTAATTTCTTGTATTATTGAGTTATAAGTATTTTAACCAACAAAGAGTCTAATCTAAATAAAAAATAAACCCTGGAATCCTAGAAAACTGCAAAATAATACCCTGTCAAAAATGTATTTTTATGAATGCCTTGAATCTCAATGAGTATGCAATATGCAAGAAATCTAGTTCGCTTGGCTTAGAATTCGGATGGTCGCGCGGGTTCGATTTCTGCCCGGGGCAAACTTTAGGCTAAACATATAAGGTTCGTTATCGGAACGGCTGGCTTTCTATCCTACTATTCTCTCTTCCAAGATAAGACCTCCGTTTTTTCAATTCCCTTTATCAAACTCTAGTTCGCTTGGCTTAGAATTCGGATGGTCGCGCGGGTTCGATTTCTGCCCGGGGCAAACTTTAGGCTAAACATATAAGGTTCGTTCTCGGAACGGCTGGCTTTCTATCCTACTATTCTCTCTTCGCAAGATAAGACCTCCGTTTTTTCAATTCCCTTTATCAAACTTTTTTTTTTTTAAGCTTTGTACCTAAACCTACCTATGTATCTCTTTAAGAGTTTTCTCATTACATTGAAATGGGGGTCTTTTCTGACGAAATTCAAGTGTGCGGAGTCCAGTATATAGAACTATTGCACCCCATAAGAGTTTTCTCAAAAGAGGTCCACTTGAAAATTACGGCCCTGAACCTACATATGTAGGTACCTACAGAAAGTTTGAGGAAAAAAAAAGCGAAGTAGGTAGACAGCAGGACAAAGTCCCCGCTCTTAACAAATTGGCAGGAGTCCTGGAAAACTTTACAATTTCGTCTCTCTCTCTCGCTTGCTGGAAAATATTTTGACTAAAAGCTAAAAAAAAACTGAAAAAGAGGTAGACGGGAAAAAAACTTGGAGGAAGAAAGCTCGTGGAGTTTGCAGGACTCAAATGACTCCGCAGAACATAAAGAATTCCTTAATGTTGGTCCTCTGTGGGAAGAAAAAGCAATAAAAAATATAGAATGATAATATCCAGGCAATATTTGCAAAAATTTCAACGGGCAATGAGTTACTTTCTGCTGTTCTCGTGTTGACCCAGCACCTAAAACTCTTCTTATGCCCGATCTTAGAACAGAGAGTTTTCGGTTAATCCAGAGTTTAAGAAATACTGTCCTGTGTAAATCAAATGGGTGACGTCAAAGAAAACCCTTGACACTGTGTTAACTCCCAGTGGTAAGATCAGCCATAATGGAAAGTACTGTGTCTCCTATTGCTCATTTGATGATCAAAAATTTGTATTTCAACGGGATACTTTCTGATGTTCTCATGTTGACCCAGCACCTAAATGGAAAGTATTGTGTTTCTCGCCCATCTGATGAGAGGCATACTACGGGATGTGCATGCCATGACACAGACTACACGAGTCTAATAATAATAATAGTAAACTCTTGAGTGGAAGGCAACCACTAGGCGAGGGTAACGCCTTAGGCGTTCTCTACCACCTAACCCCGAGAGCTCCATTATTATGTGGTCAAATTCTCAAATAAATGAGGATAAAATTCCATACCTCGGCTGGGATCGAACCCACGCCCACCTGTTTACCAGGCGAGCGTCTTGACCACTACGCCACCAAGGCAGGTTTTGCTATTAGCAAGGGAAATTCAGGTTGATATACTCCCTGTTTAACGTCCCCCAGCCAGACATCCCATTTAACACCCCCTTTTATTCTCAATAAAGCACAACTTATACCTTTTACTTTCAATTACCAATATGTTTAGGGAAACCAATACACGGAAATGATGGCAATCGGTCCAAATTTTCCAAATCGAGAAATGGATGGAAATTGTTTTAAAAAAAAAAAAAAAAAAAAAAAAAAAAAAAAAAAAAAAAAAAAACTTGGGTAAATTCCAGTGACAACCACATATTGTTCTTATTGTTTTCTAACGAGCCTATTTTTATTTTTTATTATTTTCTAACTACCTACTTTTTCCGTTTACTTAATTGCCTCCCTAATTTGGTTTCCATGTCTGAGTTCAATCAATTAGCAAAAGATGTCATTTAACTGTGAGGGAAAAACACTCTACACAGCTGTGAGCTGTTAAAAAAAAATTTCCATTAAAAAAAAAAAAAAAACAAAAACAAAAAAACTTGGGTAAATTCCAGTGACAACCACATATTGTTCTTATTGTTTTCTAACGAGCCTATTTTTATTTTTTTATTATTTTCTAACTACTTTTTCGGTTTACTTAATTGCCTCCCTAATTTGGTTTCCATGTCTGAGCTCAATCAATTAGCAAAAGATGTCATTTAACTGTGAGGGAAAAACACTCTACACAGCTGTGAGCTGTTAAAAAAAAAAATCCATAGCGAAAATTTGCTTGCTTGCAAAATAATAATGCTTTTCAGGGAAAAGACTTGCTAGGTCAGGTTCGATTCCCGGCCGGGCCTGAACACATAAGTTTGTTCTCGGAACGGCTGGGCTTTCTCTTACACTGTCCTTCTTCTGTTTACGGTTTCGGGACGATAACAACTTAGTGGTTAAAAATTGACGTCAATTGATCACAAAATCTACCAAATCAGAAAATCTGCTTCATTATGTTGAAACAAATAATGTGCTTTCCTTTCGAGAAACTGACCACTGAAAACAATCGAGATCCAGCATTTTCAGCAGACACGAAAAATTGGTAATGCAGAATTGGCCTTAATTTTCTGATCTCAGTGATCTCACCACTTTTATATGCCGACATTTTTGGCTAGGAACTTGGCCTTTTTTCACATTTGGATTTTTTTTTCTTTTTCTTGGTTCATAACTTATCCTTTTGACAGGGTGCTTGCTAGGTCAGGTTCGATTCCCGGCCGGGCCTGAACACATAAGTTTGTTCTCGGAACGGCTGGGCTTTCTCTTACACTGTCCTTCTCCTGTTTACGGTTTCGGGACGATAACAACTTAGTGGTTAAAATTGACGTCAATTGATCCCAAAATCTACCAAATCAGAAAATCTGCTTCATTATGTTGAAACAAATGTGTTTTCCTTTCGAGAAACTGACCACTGAAAAAATTGTTGACCACTGATAAGAAAAATTGACCACTGCTCGAGTGGGAACTGAGCTGTGATCAATTTTCCAGTTGCCTTGTAAGCGTTAGACCGCGGGTTCAATTTCCGTCCGGGGCGGATTTTATCCTGAAGGGATAAGATTCATTCTCGGAACGGCTGGCTTTCTCCTATCCTGGTTTCCTTCTCTCTTCAATTGGCTCGAGACGTGAGTGGCTTGACACGATAAGACCCTAACAGTTACAGTTCCCTCTATCAAACCTCTTAAAAAATATCCAGTAGTCAGGTTCCCAAAAGGAAAAGAAACCTATTTTCTGATCATCATCTTCTTCGCCTTTTCCCACGGTACAGACTGGGGCGGCGTTTTTCGCCGTTGATAAAACGCCGTTGATAATAGGTGTTTTCATGTTAATAATGGGTACCGTATTTAGGTATTAATTTGAGAAGGAAAAACATTGCCAAGTTGAAATTGAGGGGAGGTTGAAGGAATCGAGATCCAGCATTTTCAGCAGACACGAAAAATTGGTAATGCAGACTTGGCCTTAATTTTCTGATCTCAGTGATCTCACCACTTTTATATGCCGACATTTTTGGATAGGAACTTGGCCTTTTTTTCTCATTTGGATTTTTTTTTTCTTGGTTCATAACTTATCCTTTTGACAGGGTAATATACCTAAAGCTTGTCAAGAATTAATTTTTGAGGTACCTACCTAATTCTTAGATCCTCTTCTACACATTTTTTCTCCACATTGAAGATCTGCTAAAATGAGCAAAATAAAGTAGAGCGCCGCAGTCGAAATTTTTGAAGAATTTGATCTACAACCTTTCAAAATAATAATGAAAATCCTCTTAACACATTTTTTTCTTCGCATTTTTTAAATGTCTTTTGTTTTTGATTTTTTTCTTAAAAATCGAAATGACCTTGCGGGCCGCACGAAAGGAGCTGGCGGGCCGCAGTTTGTGCACACCTGGATTAGAGATAGTAACTGTATTTTAGATAGGTAACATTGTTAACATACTGTCAATCTGTCATGTACTTAAACAATAAAAATAATTGAACTGTGACTACTGAGGTTTTAGAAATTTCGACCTTAGCAGTTACAGGTCCTTTTCTTGACTTACCCCGTCCTAACGAAGTTGCTCAGGTAAGTCATCAGCATCTCAGACAGCTGAATTTCTGGCTTGGTGTAGTTCTTGGGGAAATAGCCCATGCCCCCCACCAGGGGTGCCCCGAACATGTATGGCAGTTCCTCGCCCTGAACACAGCCCTGTCTCTGAAATAATAGCACAATGAAAAACTTATATATATATATAAAAAAAAACTTTTAAAAAATAATATAGATAATAATAAAGATATACCTAGATAATATAGATATTAGGTTCATCTAAATGGGAAGTATTGTGATTGTTATCGCCAATCTGATGAGGGACATACTACGGGATGGGCATGCTAAGACACAGACCACACGAGTCTAATGTAGCAGTTGTTTCATTGCTATTCGAAATAAAAACGGCGGTGAAACACTAATCTTGAAATAATAATAATAATTTAAAAGGTTAAATGGTGGTCAATGCACTCGCCTTGCACGCGAGAAACCCGGATTCGATTCCTGGCGGGGTCAAAAAAATTGTACCATGCATATGATTAATTCTGTAACTGTCTGTAGCTAGACCCACTCAGTCTCGTGAGGAAAATTAGTAGCTAAGCATAATACAGGAAGTCCGGAAAAGGCTGAATAACGTGCAGCGGACTTTTGCCGCACCCTGTATAAATGCGCAAAGCGACCGGTGTTAGCATGGTAGGTGAACATTGAGTGTAAGGAATAATGCGATATCGAAAAAATCCTACAGATGCTGTAGTGAGTACCAAAGTTGTGATATGATACGTAACATAAAGATACGGCATTTCTTTATAAATTCAACATGGGAGCAATCTCTGTAACTTAGTCGGTATAACACTAGGCTTGAACACTGGAGGTCCTAGGTTCGATTTCCGGCGGGTTTGAAGTTTTTTTTCGTTTCTGTGCTTGGAATACGGAATGCACTCATACTACTATTATTGTGGTCAAATTCTCAAATTATATTGAGGATAAAATTCCATACCTTGGTTGGGATTGAACCCACGCCCTCCTGTTTAGCAGGCGAGCGTCTTGACCACTACACCACCGAGGTAGTGTAGTACCGGGGTGGCCATTTGATACGAATTTTCTGTGTCAAAATAAATAAACAAAAGGTCTTAATGAATCACTGAAGTTAAGCAACGTTAGGCCAGTCATTCAGTATCCGGTAGACCTGACAGTTACGCCTGCACAGGTGTGCCTGTCAGGTCTACCTGATAGTGTGTGTGCTCATCAGGTATTCCCGACAGTTCGTCTGAAAGACTTATTATTGTTGCGATACACTATCATTTATTATTTAATTACCTATTTAGAAATAGAATGAAGTTATGTAATAAGAATTCATTATTCATTATTGTCTGAATTCATTATTGTCATTCATTATTGAAACTAAAGCTTTATCTCATATGTGTGCGGGAGAGAGATTTTACTTTCATGTAATGATTTAAAATCAAGACTAGAGCCCGTTCTCCCTTTATTCCTTTAAGTCACCCATCCATTTACTGGCCTTGCTCGGCGAAGCTTAACATAGGTGACGCAAAGAAAGAGAGAGAGAGAGAGAGAGAGAGAGAGAGAGAGAGAGAGAGAGAGAGAGAGAAGGAGGGAAGGCGAAGGAGAAAGAGAGAGAAGGTGGAGATAGAGGAAGAGAGAGAGGGAGAATAGAAATATAGAGAGAGAAGTTGAGGGCGAATGATTATTTTTTGATAAATCGTTTGCCATTTCCTTCTTTTACCCCTCTTCCTCCTCCTCCTCCCTCTCTCCCTTCTCTCCCTCCTCTCTCTCTCTCTCCTAAATAATTTTCATCATAATATTATATCTACATTGTTTAATATAGTACACATATAATGATATAATTCGTATAATAATATTATAGAGACGTAGTTATTTTTCTATCTATAGGTAATAGAATTTATTAATATTTATTTTTCTATGTTTTATGTTAATGTGATGTGCTGCTGTTATGTGCTTCCTCCGAAAGGGAGGAGGGTTGTGGGAGTATGGCGTCTTCCTCTCATTATTGCCCTCATTTTTCACTTCTCCTCTTCCTCTTCTCTTTCTCCTTTTTTTGTCTTCATGTAATCCCCTTCTTCTCTTTGTCCTTCTCTTCCTTGGTTTCCTCTCCTCTTCTCCTCTCTTCATTTTCTCCTCTTCTTCTTTGTTATTTCGCTCCTTTGTTCTCCACTTTTCTCTTCTCTCCTCTCCTCTTTTCTTTCCTTCTTCTACTTCTTTTCTCTTATCTGCTCTTTTTTTCAATTCCCTTCTGTATATTTACTTTAAAAATTAAATTTAGAAAATTTTCATGCCTGAACCGACAGACAATTTTTCCAGAACTCAAAATAAACATATTTTGAAAGTATTGATAAAATGTTTCCAACCGTTCAAGTTTAAAGTTTTTTTTTTTTTTTAAAGTTGTTTACAACCATTCAACTTTGAACTTTTTTCTTTTTTCCTTCAATTAAATATTATATTCTGTTTTCCAATATATCTTCTATACTGGGTCATCCATAAATCGAACTTGTACCTCTGAATTGTCTACAAGGAGGACACACTTGTCAACACACCCTGTATATGAAATGAGTGCACTTCAAATTTTTGTTAGGTTTTTTTATCTCTCCCTCCCCCCTTTTCTCTCTCTCTCTCCATTTCGAATTCTCTCTTGTTATTGCTACATTTACATTTCGTTGAAATGAGTTTTTCAGGAAAAAAAAAAGACTGAAATTGAAATAATGTAGTACATGAAGAAATAAAAATTTAGAGAGAGACAGGGAGAGAGAGAGTTAGAGGGAGAGAGAGAGGGAGGGAGAGAGAGAGATATCCAAAAATGACGAGACAAAGTCCTTTGGACTGCAGTTACCTGCTGAAAGGTTTTAGGAATCAGAAGAGAAAAAGGGAGAGAGGAGGGGAGAGGGAGAGGAGGAGAGGGAGAAAGAGAGGAGGGGAGAAAAAGAAAAGGAAAGACAGGAGAGAGAGGGAAAGAGGAAGAGAGAGAAAAAGAATCCAAAAATGACGAGACAAAGTCCTTTGGACTGCAGTTACCTGCTGAAAGGTTTTAGGAATCAGAAGAGAAAAAGGGAGAGAGGAGGCGAGAGGGAGAGGAGGAGAGGGAGAAAGAGAGGAGGGGAGAGAAAGAAAAGGAAAGACAGGAGAGAGAGGGAAAGAGGAAGAGAGAGAAAAAGAGTGTGGGATGTAACATAAAGCAAAATGTTTTTATTTAATTAGAGAAAAGTACCTTCATCCCTACCTACCTATGTAACATCTGAAACTCTCTCTCTCTCTATCTCCCCTCTCTCTCTCTCTCTTTCTCTTCGTAGGTACCTACATTCGTAGGATGGAGAAAGAAAGAGAGAGAGTAGGTAACCTATGCTTTGCCTGGGGTATTTCTATTTTCATCATCAGGAGAAAAATAGAGATTGAGAGAATGAGAGAAAAAAAGAGAGAAAGAAGTTGAGATGGAGAAAAAACACAAAAAGAGGAGATAGAGAGTGAGAAAAGAGAGAGAGAGAGAGAGAGAGAGAGAGAGAGAGAGAGAGAGAGAGAGAGAGAGAGAGAGAGAGAGAGAGAGAGAGAGAGAAGAGAGACAGAGAGAGAGAGAGAGAGAGAGAGAGAGAGAGAGAGAGAGAGAGTTAAATTATTCGAACCTAAAATAAATCTTTGGGAATTTCACATTTCTTTACACTCAATTTGCAATGGAAATTACTTCTCTTTTCCTCTTATTCCCTCCCTCCCCCTCTCTTTTTCCCCTCCATCTCTCTCTCCGTTTCTTCCCCTCGGTCTGTCTCTATCCCTCCCTCTCTTTCCTTTGCCATTTCCTTCTTTTACCCCACCCGCCCTCTCTCTCTCTTCCTCACTCTCTCTCTCTCTCTCTCTCTCTCCTAAATAATTTTCATCATAATATTATATCTACATTGTTTAATATCGTACATATAATGTTATAATTCGTATAATAATATTATACAGACGTAGTTATTTTTCTATCTATAATAAAATTTATTAATATTTATTTTTCTATGTTTTATGTTAATTTTAATGTGATGTGCTGCTGTTATGTGCTTCCTCCGAAAGCGAGGAGGATTGTGGGAGTATGGCGTCTTCCTCTCAATATTGCCCTCATTTTTCACTTCTCCTCTTCCTCTTCTCTTTCTCCTTTTTTCTTGTCTTCATGTAATCCCCTTCTTCTCTTTGTCCTTCTCTTCCTTGGTTTCCTCTCCTCTTCTCCTCTCTTCATTTTCTCCTCTTCTTCTTTGTTATTTCGCTCCTTCGTTCTCCACTTTTCTCTTCTCTCCTCTCTTCTTTTCTTCCCTTCTTCTATTTCTTTTCTCTTATCTGCTCCAGACACCGAAGCGAATACAATAGTCCGTCCCTATACCTTTTATTATTACTATTGTAATTTAATAAAGGAAGGACGGGCTAAAAAGGAGAAAAGAGAGAAGGGAGAGGAGAGGATGAGGAGATAAGAAGAGGGAAATTAAGACAGGGGGAAAGGAGGAGGAGGAGGAGGTAGAAGGAGAAGGACGAGGAAGAGGAAAAAGAAAACATACCTAGAGCTCAATTTAAATGTAGAAAAAAATAAATTGAAACAATGCTATATCTATGTACGTATGTATGTACATAAGTTTGGGTAGGTAGGTAGATATGTTGGTACATTGTTCTTCGAAACATAAAAGAAAAAGGAGATATTATATACGGATAACCGTATAGGAGAGAGAAGCATAAAATAAGGGAGAAAGAAAAGAAGATATATCATGGATTATAAAAGAAGGTGGAGAGAATAAAGAGAAATAGAGAGAGAGAGAGAGGCGAAAAAAAGAAAGAGAGAGAGAGAGAGGCGAAAAAAAGAAAGAGAGAGAGAGAAAAAAAAGCAAAGAGAGAGAAGCTAAAGTAAGAGAGAAGAAAGTGAGAAAAAGGGAAAGGAGATAGATAGAGGAAGGAAAGGGAAGGAGACTATGAAATAGATAAAGCTAGAGAGAGAGAGAGAGAGAGAAATAGAAACAGAGGAAGAACGAAAAATAGAGAGAGAGAGAGAGAGAGAGGGAGAGAGAGAGAAATAGAAACAGAAGGAGAACGAAAAATAGAGAAAGAGAGAGAGAGAACAAAAAATAGAAGAGAGGGAGAGAACGAAAAATAGAACAGAGAGAAAGAGAGAGAGGAGAGAAAGAGAGAGGAGAGAGAGGGAGAGAGAGAAAGAGGAAGAGAGAGAGAGGGAGGGAGGGAGAGAGAGAGAGTAGTTGAAATAATCGAAATTCCGTATAAAACAATGAAAAAGGGGCAAAATTTAGATCCGAAATAACAAAATGGTCAATAAATACCCTATTTTAACTGATTTTGGAGTTGAAATAATCGAGGTTTTACTGTACGATAAATCGCATAATTTATCAAGGTAGTCACCAGAAATTGTGGTTGGGTGAAAGAGCTCTTTTTGGGAAATCCTGCCACACTAATAAAGCCATTAACCCTATGGTGACCGATTTAAACTGTACATCGGTCACTAAAGGGCTAAAAAATCCTCACTTTTCCAATTTCTTCATTTGTATGAACGCCTGTTATTTCTTTTTGAGTATGCAATATGCCCAACATGTCACTGGAGCGTTATTTTTAGTGGAGATTTTAATTTTCCATTCAGCCCTAGAACATAACAGGACCCAAAATACAAAGGGCCCCCCCCACCTTGCGGGCTACGGGGTTAGTGATATACACCAAATGTATTTCATGTGATAGCGTGTGTAGGTATAATAGTCAAGACTGCAGGTCTCATGTCATTCCCTGTTCCTACTGCAAACGTCAAAATCTATCATCTGACTCAGCGCAACGTAGTCCAATGAAAAATGAGAGGGGAGAGAGGAGAGAAAGAGAGAGATGAAAGGAAAGAGAGATATGGATAGGGAAGGAGAGATGTGCAAAAGAGGGAGAGAAAGAGAAATGAAAAAGAGGTAGGATGAGGGAGAGAGGGAAAGAGGGACATATATAATGTATATTATACATAAAAAACAGGGAGAGGGAGAATAAGGCGAGAGAGAAAAACGGAGGAGAAATGGAGACAGGGAGAGGGAGGGAGAGATAAAGAGAAGTGGGAGGAAGAGAAGGTGGCAGAAGTATGGAGAGGAAGAGAGGAGAGAGGGTGAGAGGAGAGAGGAAGGGAAGGAGAGATATGCAGAAAGAGGGAGAGGAAGAGAAATGAAAAAGATGGAGGAGAGATGGAGGGAGGGGAGAAAGGGTGAGAGATATACATATATGGGTGAGAGATTTATACAGGGATAGGGAGGAAGAAGGGAATGGGGAGGTTAAAGAAAAATGGAGAGGAAAGAGGGAGATGAAAATGAAGAGAGGGAGAGAAATATGGAGGGAGAGGGAGAAAACTGAATATGGAGATGAGGGAGGGAGGAAGAGAAGGAGATGGAGAGAGAGAGGGAGAGGGGTTGAATGGAGAGAATGGACAAATAGGAGTGTGTATGAGGGTGCAGTGGTTAGAAGTATAAGAATTGGAGGAGGAGGAGGAGGAGGAGGTGGAGGTGTGCTTAGCAGTAGGAGACCCGGTGTGACAGACCCAGGTCTGAAGCTTTTTCCGCTACACACATTAAGATCGGTCATAATATACGTTTGACGTCACAGTATAACTGAATAACTGAAAGATTTTACCTCGACTGAGTGATAAGATCTTTAGAATAGAATATACCCTGCTTATACTGCCAGTATGAGACTGAAAAGTCCCTTTACTCCCACAGTCTAAGCAAGGTCTCATGTATTTGGTACAATATTTTCAAAAATAAAATACAGTAGACCCTTGCTTAAATTTAAAAAAGAGAAAAAAAAAAGAAAAAAATCTTTAGTGGTTTTTTTTACCTCGACTGGGACTGAACCCATGGCCTCCTGTCTTGACCTCTACCCTCGACACTACCAAGAGATGAAGACTTGAAGGAAAGAGGAAGATGTAGAAAAGAAGAGAAATGATGCAAAAAGGTATATGAAAGAGAAATGGAGAAAGAGAGAGAGGGCGAGAGAGAGAGAGATGGTTTTTTTTACCTCGACTGGGACTGAACCCATGGCCTCCTGTCTTGACCTCTACCCTCGACACTACCAAGAGATGAAGACTTGAAGAAAAGAGGAAGACGTAGAAAAGAAGAGAAATGATGCAAAAAGGTATATGAAAGAGAAATGGAGAAAGAGAGAGAGGGCGAGAGAGAGAGAAGGAGAAGGAGGGACAAAGAGAGAGAGAGAGGAGAGGGGAAAAGGGAGAGAGAGAGAGTAAACTATGTGGTATACAGGTTAAAAGTCGAACCAAAGGTCTGTAGAAAAGGAGAAATAGAGAAAAGGACCAGGTAGAGAGGGCGCACTACCAACTAAGCTAGCTTAGGAAAAGTTTTGCTGGCCTCAAACTGTGTTCCCTGTGTATTTCTTATGGGGAACTTAAAAAAAAACGTCCTATCTCGGGAACGGTTCGGAATTTCGGGGGTTTTCGATTTTTCCCAGTATGTACAAAAAAATAAGGAATCCAATGGTGAAAACCGCATCTTCCTAGCACATCTAGAAGCGGGTTAGAATTTGTATACGTGAGTCAGTGAGTCAGTTTCACAAGGGGCTGTATATATATTTTAGATTAAACGGATACTAACTACCTCCCACAGAGCTGGTTCGATGCGGGAGTGAAGCCTCCATGTTTCTGGCTATCTGGGTTCTTCTTCATTCAAGCGTTCTTAACGGGTGCCATGCAGAATTACATCAGTACCTATGTACCTACCTAATTTGTTTAATATTCAGTTTATTATTATTATTATTATTATTATTATTATTATTATAGATATATCCACTTTATTTGTGATCAATACAATAAAGGTAACTAGGTATCGGGTGCCATGCAGAATTACGCGCGTAAGATGACCATCCCCATTGATCATTTGACGTTTGACTTTGTCGTGCTTCAAATTAATAAGTCGGAGGCACCTCCGGAGGATGGGGTGTATTGCTATGGACTCTTCCTGGACGGGGCACGATGGGATAGAACCAGGTAAATTGAAAACTTACCAACTTCATGGAGTGTATTGCTATGGACTCTTCCTGGACGGGGCACGATGGGATAGAACCAGGTAAATTGAAAACTTACCAACTTTTTTTTTTTTCTTCTTCTTCTTCTTCTTCTTCTTCTTCTTCTTCTTCTTCTTCTTCTTCTTCTTCTTCTTCTTCTTCTT
>NW_007380093.1:29324-31141 GCF_000475195.1 Diaphorina citri | reverse complement strand
AAAATTTGATTGTAGGTTTAGTTAGTGATAATAATTCCAACATTATTGACACAGTGAATCAACCCAAAAACACATAACCTGACATACCCATGCAGTACCCATTTAAAATTACCGTAGACCGTCAGCCTTCAAAAACATAAGCGTATCCCAAAAAAAAGTAAAACCCTCGGCTCGTAAATCTGGCGCTCAATTTTGGTTCAGACTCCAGTTTTTTCAAAACCCTTTGCCCGGAAAGTTCGTGTTTTTTGAGAGTTTAAATTTGTTTTATCAAAGTTTCCATTTGTTTAATCAAAGTTTCAATTTGTTTTACGAAAGTTTAAATTTCATCCGCTACAACATCGAGTCGAGATGGTGGTTAAATCATATACGATCAACGACAGCAGAGAGTACATTGCGGACAATGAGGTGAGAGGGTCCAATCTGTCTATGGGGGACACGGAAGCCCAGAGGAATGAGAAAACACCCCCGGACGATCAATATGATCCGTACGCGAACCGAAATGTCAAACATCCCACCTCGTAAGTACCCAACATTGGCCTTTTTGGTATCTATGACTTTTGATATGACCACTGATCTACAATCCAATGACACTGATCTAATCAATCCAATGACACTGATCTAATCAATCCAATGATTGATCTAATCAATCCAATGACACTGATCTAATCAATCCAATGACACTGATCTAATCAATCCAATGATTGATCTAATCAATCCAATGATTTTTTTTTTGTAATCTCCAATGCGCTCAAAAAAAAACAATTTCATGATCCTCATTGGTCCCAAAAAAGACCCCAAGAGCCCAAATATTGAGCAAAGTTCCTTTATGTATCTGAGCGCAAGGTAGTGCGCCAGGCCAAGTGTCAAGTGTCAGGGAGCAAGCCTGTGTATTGAAGCTACCTTTATTGCGGAAGTGAGCTCAATCCCCAGCGTGCTTGAAAACTTCTACTTTCTGGTATACCTGGATTGGGCATTATTTTTTAAATCTACCTACCTACATTTTGTAAATTATATTTTGTATTTTCAGACCTCTAGTATAAAGGATACCCAAATACATGGTTTGTAATCATGAGGTTTGAGGTCTACAAATCCAATTGCTTCCTACTATTTTAGGTATCTACTCGTAATAATACCACCTATCGATTAAATTCATCTGGCCGTATTTAGTGAAAGGTGAGTTCAAAGAGTATTTTTTTCATGTTTGACCCACAGGCAAATCCTCTACAATTTGTCGACCTTGGCAAAATTCTCAATCAAGCTGCAAAACTCCGACTGCTGTTGATATTGATGAAGATTGCCAGATGCTCATTATGACTAGATGATCTTATTGTGCCCTTTCATGACGAAATTGCAATTTTATTTCTTCCTGTTTTTTTTTTTTTTTTTTTTTTTTTTCCCCCCAATTTTTTTTTGTAAAAAAATAAAAAAAAACTAATGGAATACCAACAGATCTACTAATTTTTTTATCATATGCCGTTGTCTATTAGGGTCCCGACACATAATGAATAAAAGAAGTGAGAAGCCACAAAAACGTTATGAAAGAAAAATACCCACAAAACCGCACAAAATCAAAGCATACATAAAATAATATAATAATAATATATAATAAAATAATAATAATAATAATAATAATAATAATAAAATCTCCGGCCCCTCAAACTAATCACTGTTAGTCTCTATGTAGAACCTACATTGAATCCTCACGTTTTGAGCATAGGAAAAAAAGACCTGTTAAAATCAAACTTTAATTAGGGTTCAGGGGGTCATGAAATATTGATAGATCCAATGCCAAAGATAACCATTTTAATGAAACGTAG
>NW_007380093.1:26979-28703 GCF_000475195.1 Diaphorina citri | reverse complement strand
AAAAAACAAAAAAAAAAAAAAAAAAAAAAAAAAAAAAAAAAAACAAAAAAAAAAAAAAATTTCTGGAAATTAAACTATATATCCACGCTGTCCAAACCTATTCAGGAAGATACCCCTGTCGTCTGCTGTCTGTCCTGCTGTCTGCGCTGTTGGCGTGTCGCTTATTTGTATCAGGCAGTATGATATGGAAAATAATAATCATTTCCATTTTATTAGTTCTCTTACCTTATGTCATACCCATTTATATACAATAGAAATGTGTTAAGACATTACTCAGAGTGTAGTATTAATATTGTTATATTTTTTTCGCTTAAGCAACCCCATAGAAGGAGTTATCCAAACCTGGTCGACCTATATATCAAATTAAAGGTCTTTTTACCAGGAACACGAAAGTGGTGGTGCAAATTTTGTCCAGAGAACCATAAAGCCAAAAAACCAAAAAAACTGGTTTTTGGAGGATTTTTTCACATTTTCTTACATAAATGAGCTCTGATCTCGAAATTTGTCGCGATGACCTATGAACTCAAAGCGAGAAAGTTTTAGGTAACACTTCAGTCGATCATTTAAGACCGGTTTTAGCGTTATCTATGTTAAGCTACGCCGAGCAAGGCCAATAAATGGATGGGTGACTTAAACCTTATATTGGGAATAAAGGGAGAACGGGCTCTAGTCTTGATTTTAAATCATTACATGAAAGTAAAATCAAAAAATCAAATCAAGAATAATAATAAACTGAATATTAAACAAATTAGGCAGGTACATAGGTACTGATTTTCTGTAATCACTACGGGCTAAAAATTCCCGGAGGGACGGACCCTGCTTGTTTTATATATTTTTTTATTTATATTATATGCAATGCATGTATGTATATTTACATTAAATGTAGGTATGTGGATGTTACCTATCAATGTTATTTATGAACCCATGCTATGTGATGATGATTTCAGATGTCATAATTCATAAATTAATAATATATTCAAGAAATTCCCCTGATAAGTTGGCACCGCCTGGCTGGATTACACATGTTTGGGTTTTCTTCTTCCCTTTCTCATCTCGTTTTACCTTATGACCTTATCCTTCTTCTCCTCCTTTTTCTACTCCTTCTCCTACTCCTTCTCCTTTTCCTCCCTTTCTCCTGATTCTCATAACCGTGGTATTTTCCGACAGGTCAATATGAATTAGGTCTTACCCAGTGCCCAGTGGTGTAGTGATTAGTGCTGGACCTTTTTCTTTTAACCCTTAGATAGCTAGATAACATTGTATTACTGGTAATGGGCCTTAAGAAATCTGATCCACTGTAACTAGAGCCTAATGGACAAAGAACAGGTCTTGAGCTTTGAGTCTGATTTAGTCATATTGAGTTTGATATACATAGTCGTTTTGCTGATAATCATGTCAGGCGTATTCTCTATTTGTTTTCATACAAATCAGATTATCAGATGGAATTTTATACTTGCCATTCCAAGATTCCATGTCTCGTGTTTGTTGTTCAGTTCTTGTGCGTGTCGGCCAATGAAGAGACATCGGTCTCTTACAGGAAAAAAACTGGACGTAAAATCGGAATTTTCCTCAAATAGAATAGATACTAGAAGTTGAGGCCAAGATTCTATGGCAATACTCGGAAATATGTGTAGATTGTGTAGCTATGAAAAAGGGGAAAATCCGACAGCAAATTAACATAAAAGTAATGCCGAAATGAAAGACTAAATCTCTTGCTGAGCCTT
>NW_007380093.1:0-25853 GCF_000475195.1 Diaphorina citri | reverse complement strand
TTTTTTTTTTTTGAAGAGGTTTGACAGAGGGAACTATAACTGCTATGGTCTTATCGTCCCGAAATCGAAGAGAAAAGGAAGACAGGATAGGAGAAAGCCAGCCGTTCCGGGAACGAACATTATCCCATCAGGATAAAATCCGCCCCGGGCGGGAATCGAACCCGCGGCCTAGCGCTTACAAGGCAGACGCACTACCAATTAAGCTAAGTAGGCTGGCTATCCTGTCCTTTTTTCTTCGATTTCGGGACGATAAGACCTCCGTTGTTACAGTTCCCTCTATTATAAACCACTTTAAATATTTAACATAATACTTGTAGATTTTGATGTCCAGGTATTTCTGCTGGAATGGATGGATATTATTTTAATTTTACCTTGTCTGTTTTGTCCTTTGGCACACCATGCTTCAATTGCCAAGTTCGACCCCCTTGTGACGATTACGAAAATTATAGATGACTATTAAGTACCGTACTTACCAAAGATGTGTAAAGATAGAATGACACAATGAGTTATAAAAGAGAACTAAAAATTATAGATAACCATAACTTACTAAAGATTTGTAAAGAGTGTGTGTGAGTGAGTTGTAAAAAAGAACTGATTTGAATCTACGTAAAGTCTATGGACCAGAGGATGGTCATGTTAGAACACAACGAAATGATGACAACCTGAAAGAATATGGCCTTTTTAACTTTTTCTTTAGCAGATTATAGGTAATGTAGGGCAGCTTCTGTTTAATTGCTAGCTATCTATGTAAGTAGCTTTACAATTGAAAAGAAAAATCATTCTCTTACTCAATTAAGTCAGGCCAAACAGTTAGGTGTCTGGGTGCCAAGAACAATCCCTCACTTAAAGAACAATGGATTATTATGCAAATGAGAATGATAAAGCTGGTACATTAACAACGTGGTTGAGCACATGACAAGAGCATTGTAGTCATAACTCGCACACCATGCTTCAATTGCCAAGTTCGACCCCCTTGTGACGATTACGAAAATTATAGATGACTATTAAGTACCGTACTTACCAAAGATGTGTAAAGATAGAATGACACAATGAGTTATAAAAGAGAACTAAAAATTATAGATAACCATAACTTACTAAAGATTTGTAAAGAGTGTGTGTGAGTGAGTTGTAAAAAAGAACTGAAATTTATAGATGTAACTAAGTATACTTACCAAAGATTTATAAAGAGTGAATGACACAATGAGTTATTAAAGAGAACTAGGTACTCTTTTCAGTATACTCAGTCCATGAGTCAGATCCTAACTCTGTTACACATACCTTTAGGAAGTAGAAGAGGAAGTTAGAAGTAGAAAATGGAGTTCTCTGTTTAAGGATCAGACTCATTGAAGAAAAGTGGAGTCAGTTAGCTTGGGGGTAGCTCGCCTACCTTGTAATCGCTAGTTCGCGGATTTGATCCCCACCGAGAGAGAATTTTACAAAGAACTGAAATTTATAGATGTAACTAAGTATACTTACCAAAGATTTATAAAGAGTGAATGACACAATGAGTTATTAAAGAGAACTACTCTTTTCAGTACTCAGTCCATGAGTCAGATCCTAACTCCGTTACACATACCTATAGGAAGTAGAAAATGGAGTTCTCTGTTTAAGGATCAGACTCATTGAAAAGTGGAGTCAGTTAACTTGGGGGTAGCTCGCCTGCCTTGTAATCGCTAGTTCGCGGATTTGATCCCCACCGAGAGAGAATTTTACCATAAACAAAAAAGTTCGTTCTCGGAACAGCTGGATTTCTCCTATCCTGTCCTTTTTTCTTCTATTTCGGGACGATAAGACCTCCGTTGTTACAGTTCTCTCTATTATAAACCAATTTAAATCTTTAACATAATACTTGTAGATTTTGATGTCTGCTGGAATGGATGGATATTATTTTAATTTTACCTTGTCTGTTTTGTCCTTTGCATTTCCAGGAAAGTCACTCTGGTTTTCCTCATCATCTGTGAACTCGGTGCCAACTGCATTTACGTCATCTTTGTAGCCAGCAACTTGAAAGCGGTAAGTAAATGTATGCCAAGCGGTAAGTACATCTGTATTCCTTGAGGTACCCTAATGTCACGATTGATAAAGGACTCTTGGCAGTGCATGATGTAGGATATAAGCACTTATACCACCCTGGAAAAAAAGAAGGGAAAAAAATGTTAGTACCTACATAGGTAGTCCTTGTTTAGACTGCGGGGGCAAAGGGACTTTTCAGTCTTATTCTGGTATTATAACCAGGGTGTATTCTATTCTATTCTTTTTTAGTCGCTCTCAGTACTAAAGCCATGTTTAGGTCATATAGCACCTTATCTTGTCTTTCTTCCATGAGATTTTTAAGGCTGAGTGCAGCCCGACAAAAAATATGCATATCACTTTTCACGCCCATCCAATTGTGCTCCATTCATTATTTTTGCAAGCCAATTTGCTGTCCCAGTTTTCATTAACAAAGCCATTGTGATATTGACTTCACCATATACCGACCTACCCATACGTACCGAGAAAAAAACCCCTAATTTGAAACATTTAGGTGCATTGAATTGATAAAGGACTCTTGGCAGTGCATGATGTAGGATATAAGCACTTATACCACCCTGGAAAAAAAGAAGGGAAAAAAATGTTAGTACATAGGTAGTCCTTGTTTAGACTGCGGGGGTAAAGGGACTTTTCAGTCTTATTCTGGTAGTATAACCAGGGTGTATTCTATTCTATTCTTTTTTAGTCGCTCTCAGTACTAAAGCCATGTTTAGATCATATAACACCTTATCTTGTCTTTCTTCCATGAGATTTTTAAGGCTGAGTGCAGCCCGACAAAAAAATATGCATATCACTTTTCACGCCCATCCAATTGTGCTCCATTCATTCTTTTTGCAAGCCAATTTGCTGTCCCAATTTTCATTAACAAACCCATTGTGATATTGACTTCACCATATACCGACCTACCCATACGTACCGAGAAAAAAAAAACCCTAATTTGAAACATTTAGGTGCATTGGAATAATTGACGCCTGACAACCTTACACTAATCTTTGCACTCTGTAATTAGAAGAAAACGCAGATACCTAACCTATGAGTACCTGTTACCTAAGGTACCTTAAACTTGTACATGCTTCCGAATTTGTCTCAAGGTTTGCTCGATCCTAATCTCAAGTCTAAGGTTAAGGTAACCCAAGTGATCGCGCTGTTTACCGCTTGCAAATTGGTTGAGTAATTTTATTTGTACATCTCTTTGTCTTTAGTACTGTCATGTGCCTGCCTAGTTAGCTTGGAATCGCGCCTACCTTGTGAGCGCTAGGTCGCGGGTTTGATTCCCGCCCGGAGCGACTAATTAGTTGCTTTTTTTAATTTTTTTTTTTTTTTTTTTTTTTTTTTCAAAAGCTCCTCAATCAGTGAACTTTCTTGAGCTGCAATCAAATACCTAGGTCTACATATATCACATATAAGGTCTACAATAAGTTTTTAAGACATTGAGGTCGTATGGATACGATAGCGGAGCCATGTTTCAAGATGTTTCTTTGGACATCCGACTGAAACACCTCCACACAATCTGTTGTTTTTTTTTACTGCAGCAAAAATGTCGTCGAGTGGAAACGTAGCGGTTCAAACAAATTAATTCCTTTTTCTTTCTCCACCCAGATCATGCCGCTCGAAAACGAAATGAAGAACCCGAAAAAGTTCAGCAGCAAGTTCGGCGTTCTCAACGTGGCCATGCTGTCGATAGCAATCATCTATGCCGCCTTCGGCTTTTTCGGCTACCTCAAGTACGGGGAAGAAGTGGCTGGCAGCATCACGTTGAATTTGCCACCGACCGAGATGCTGGCACAGGCGGTGAGAGTGATGCAATCTGTGGCTATCTTCTGTACATTTGCTATTCCACATTATATAGTGTTTGATATTATGTGGAATCGCTATATCAAGTTGAAGCTGGAGAAGAACGCGTGTACGCTCCTGTGGGAGTATGTGTTTCGGACTGCCATTGTCATTCTAACGTGTACGTATTTTCACCATTTTCTTATGACTGGTTTCACAATATTGGATGACTGCTATAAACTTACATGAATGGGTAAGGATTTTATTTGGAGGGACTGGAATTGATGGATAAATATAGGATATAGGTATTATATTGGTTCTGAATGACGACCAGCCTAGTTAGCTTGGACGGTAGTGCGCCTGCCTTGTAAGCGCTAGGTTGCAGGTTTGATTTCCGCCCGAGGCAAGTAACTAGAGCCTAATGGAGAAAGAACAGGTCTATGGAGAATGGAGAAAGAACTGATTTAGTCGTATTGAGTTTGATATACATAGTCGTTTTGCTGATAATCATGTCTGGGGTGTTCTCTATTTGTTTTCATACAAATCAGATTATCAGATGGAATTTTATACTTGTCATTCCAAGATTCCATGTCTCGTGTTTGTTGTTCAGTTCTTGTGCGTGTCGGCCAATGAAGAGACATCGGTCTCTTACAGGAAAAAACTGGACGTAAAATCGGAATTTTCCTCAAATAGAATAGATACTAGAAGTTGAGGCCAAGATTCTATGGCAATACTCGGAAATATGTGTAGATTGTGTAGCTATGAAAAAGGGGAAAATCCGACAGCAAATTAACATAAAAGTAATGCCGAAATGAAAGACTAAATCTCTTGCTGAGCCTTGACTTTTTTCGTTGAACTTTTGCTAAACATGATCTGGACTTGACAAACAAGATACCTTTTTGCCCTACTAACATTAGAAGATTAGATAATAGTTATTTATTTATCGCTTCTAGAGCCAGACAGTCTGATTTCTAGAGCCTTCAGTGTCCAGACTTGCTGTGTAGCTATGAAAAAGGGGAAAATCCGACAGCAAATTAACATAAAAGTAATGCCGAAATGAAAGACTAAATCTCTTGCTGAGCCTTTTTTCGTTGAACTTTTGCTAAACATGATCTGGACTTGACAAACAAGATACCTGCCCTACTAACATTAGAAGATTAGATAATAGTTATTTATTTATCGCTTCTAGAGCTAGACAGTCTGATTTCTAGAGCCTTCAGTGTCCAGACTTGGTATACTGAGGGTGTAGTTTATTTATTTGCTCTCAATAACTGCATGGTCTCAACTTTTATTGACCTGTTCCCTGTCAACTGGTTCAGAAGAAAAAAACCAATAACTGGTCTTTTCTTTTATTGACCAGCGGCTCTAAAGTGTTATAAAAACAAACTTTTTATTGAAATTCAATCCATGGGCGGATCACGTGTATAATAAATATAGTTCACAGTCACGTGTGTATGGAATAGTAAGCAGTGTGTCTTTATATGGGTGTGTACGGCCGATATGGTCCAAAGAAGTCAAAAACGTTCCATTTTATCGAACTGTTCCCTGAATTTGCACCCAGCCTGTAGAGTAGGTATCTGGTACATATTAAGCTATCAGTATTTATGACACTGGCTCTAATGAGTAGGCAGTGATATTGTTAAATAATTGTATTGTGCGATATGGAACATTAATATCGTGAGATTAAGCTTGGTGGTTAATCCCAGATAACTCAATGCCGGGGTCTTTGGTGTCACTGAATGATCAATGATTGAAATACAAACATATTTAACTTGTCTTATTTTAAAAGAGACAGGCAGACGACTTCTTGCTAAAAAAAAAAAAATAATAATAATAATTTAAAAGCATTGATATTCAAAAGAGTAGCTTTCCTTGCTGCACCTACGAGCAAATCTAAGTCGAGTGATGAAAAAATGTAGGTACATATGTATTGATATTTTTAGCTTTTGTACATATTTTCTTCTCTATTTATTTACTCGTACTTTAAATTTGTGTTTGAAAAATGTTAAGGTCTTAAGCTATAGTCATTTATTGTGATTTGTGTACACTGTACAATATACTTTATCGTACCTGAGAGCTTTAGGTCCTACACTCTTAGAGTTAAGTCCCATTTTTAGTAGGTACTTACTTGTGTGTACTCTTTTGTATATATTTATATCTACTTCTAATTTTTAATCATTACGAACTACATAATGTATATTAACTATAGGTTGTAATGGATTGTTTTTCCTTGTTCCGGTCCCTACCACAAACCCAACAGTATTCTAATCCAGGCGCTTAATACGAATATAGGTTAGGGTGCTAATGACATTATGATTGGTTCAAAAAGTTTGCCATCTTAAAGGTCAAATGTAGAATTACTTAATGACCAATCCTAGACAGGCAGTCTGATCATAAGAACATCATATTTATATAATAATATCTAGGAATTCATTAATGAAAGGTAAACATAGTAGTAATTTTAAAAATTCAACAAAAACAAAAATCAGGTGAGTAGTTATAAAAAGAGGTAATCACGAGTACCTACATTATTATCATTAGGTATGTACATCATTATACCTAGGTATCATAGGCCACCCATTAAAATTATTAAGAGCGTTACCTCCTTGTTGAGTGAGTAATTTATGTGTAATAGGTCCGTATGACTATTATTGTCCTAGGTATCTACGTAGTCTTCTGCCTTAATAGTGTAGCTATTTGTTTTACCTTTAGTAATAAAAATAGAATCACCTGTTACACGTTTTGGCACTTCATTGTAGCGTTACTTTTAATAGACCATGCAAGTGTGTAGTGTGACGTTATTTTCGCAACAGGCATTGGTTTAAAGACCAATGAAATGGAAGTTTTTTTTTCCAATAACTCTATTAAGGTGTTTGAACACTGGAAAACCATGTAGGGACTCATATAGGTACAGCTCATTTTTTTATACTGTAATTTTAATTTTATTTTGTATATTTTATTGGTTTTGTGTGTGCAATTTGCCGAGTGTTTTCTAGACTAGGATGGATTGCAAATGCGCGGCGTACTAATAAGTAGGTACGTAATATAAAAGGGAATTAAACTCTTGTCTCGTAATGCGAGAGTGGCTGAGTGCCCCCCTAGTCAGAAATAATCCTAGCTAGACGATAGGCTCTCACGAGCTGTTATCATATTCCAAAAAGTTTGCCATCTTAAAGGTCAAATGTAGAATTA
The DNA here is from genome assembly GCF_000475195.1 of Diaphorina citri. NCBI lineage: Eukaryota > Metazoa > Arthropoda > Insecta > Hemiptera > Psyllidae > Diaphorina > Diaphorina citri. The sequence continues at coordinate 18,857 of NW_007380093.1, read as the reverse complement.
CTTAATGACCAATCCTAGACAGGCAGTCTGATCATAAGAACATCATATTTATATAATAATATCTAGGAATTCATTAATGAAAGGTAAACATAGTAGTAATTTTAAAAATTCAACAAAAACAAAAATCAGGTGAGTAGTTATAAAAAGAGGTAATCACGAGTACCTACATTATTATCATTAGGTATGTACATCATTATACCTAGGTATCATAGGCCACCCATTAAAATTATTAAGTATCTTAGGATTCTTAGGGATCATCCACTAAATTATTAGCTACCTTCCTAGTACCTAAGATAAAAGAATACTAATATCCTTTTCAGTACTTTGCTGATTACCTTTGGAGATTAAATTGAGGATGCTAAAACAATATAATTTCGGATGTACAATAACAATCTTAAATCCGAAACCAGAAGTGAACTTGAATTATCACGCTCTAAAATGATTAATAATATTAATATTTCGCATGTAGGTACATCTTCGAAGATATAGCCTTGTGGCTTCAATCTTGTGAGAATCTTTTTGCAAGGTTAAATATGTGGCATATGGGTAATGTAATTTACGTGTATGATGGAGTCTGCTGATTAGTTTCATTTGATTTGTGCAAGACTTTTTGTTGGCAGTATGGCGATGGATTATTGACCGGGTCCACAAAGATTAACTTAAACTTAAATTTAAGTTAAACTTGTGGATTTAAGCAATCTGATAGGATCATATAGTACATCTATAGACTAGACTAGACAAGAGTACACCTTAAAAGGAATCTTGACTTTGAAAAAAATTCAACTTTCTTTCCGCATCCAAGTATTCTTATTCCGGAAATGCAAGCAACTGAACAGTCCGACAAACGAAAGGAACAGGGCCGGATTACCCATAAGGCAGAATGGCAGACTGCCACGGGCCCCGCGCTTTTGGGGGCCCCACGCTTTGAGGACTTACACTAGATATTATGTTTTTTTTTTTCTCAAAAAAAAAAAGAATGTTGCATGATATTTTGCATGAAAGATGTGCTCACAAACATTAAAACTTCAACTGAAACGGCAAAATACATTTTAATAACAAAACTCGTAGTTCATAGGTAAAGATTGATACAAATGAATTAGGTAGGTATAGAAGTGTTTTCTAGTAGGGAGGGGGGTATAGGTCCTGGGGGCCCCGCGCCTTTGAAACTGCCCCGGGCCCTGCGGGGGGGCTAATCCGGCCCTGGAAAGGAATAATTGTGAAGTTAAAACGAATACCTCATTTTTCTGACGAGGTTTGATTTCCAAGATAACTAGGCTAGCTAAATAAAAGGAAAGGAAACGCCCAAGGGAAGAATCAAACATGTGACTTAGAGCTTACAAGGCAGACGCGCTACCTTCCAAGCTAACTAGACTGGCACTAGACCTAAATTCATTCAAAAAGACTGACATCCAACGTGCGATTAGACCAACAGTCCGACGCGAATCAACGACCCGCGACTTGGCGCTTACAAGGCAGACGCGCTGTCTTCCACGCTAACTAGGCAGCTGGCACTCACTTCATTCAAAAAGACCTATCAGTCCGATGTGCTTTGAAGGCGTAACTTATTTCACTTGCAGTCTGGTCAGTGCTGAAATTCCAAGAAGAATATCAATTAGCATCAACCTCGCCAGGTTGGGTGAGGGTTATTAGGTTATCTCTCGGGGTAAGGCAGGTCATGTCTGCAAGTCAAGGCTGTTAGTGGCAGGTCAATATCAACACAGCGTTACCTCCTTGTTGAGTGAGTAATTTATGTGTAATAGGTCCGTATGACTATTATTGTCCTAGGTATCTACGTAGTCTTCTGCCTAAATAGTGTATCTATTTGTTTTACCTTTAGTACCTAATAAAAATAGAATCTTACCTGTTACACGTTCTGACACTTCATTGTAGCGTTACTTTTAATAGACCATGCAAGTGTGTAGTGTGACGTTATTTTCGCAACAGGCATTGGTTTAAAGACCAATGAAATGGAAGTTTTTTTTTCCAATAACTCTATTAAGGTGTTTGAACACTGGAAAACCATGTAGGGACTCATATAGGTACAGCTCATTTTTTTATACTGTAATTTTAATTTTATTTTGTATATTTTATTGGTTTTGTGTGTGCAATTTGCCGAGTGTTTTCTAGACTAGGATGGATTGCAAATGCGCGGCGTACTAATAAGTAGGTACGTAATATAAAAGGGAATTAAACTCTTGTCTCGTAATGCGAGAGTGGCTGAGTGCCCCCCTAGTCAGAAATAATCCTAGCTAGACGATAGGCTCTCACGAGCTGTTATCATATTCAGACATGTGTTTTTCTCCGTATAGTTGTCGTGGGGGCGAATATGGGGAACATTAGAACAATCCTTTCTTTAGCTATATTCCTGTGGATCCTGTCCGCAGCGCCATGTCGTGGGGGGATTGGGCATTAAAGTAATCCACCATCATTCACCACCTCCACAAGACTATCCAGGTACATTAACGTAGGTACTCACTTGTATAAGGAAAGAGCTGTACCTACATACCTACCTAATCTAGATTCTAAAAAAATGTGTTCTGTAGATACTTACGTAGGTACACACCTACCTCAATAATTAGTTTCCATTCACAAGTTACTCTTAAGTCGTAAGACATAATCCACATACCTATGGGTACCTACTAGATAATCTTCTAAATATCTATTTTTAAAGTCACTTGCCTAATATAATCGGCAAATCAGTAAAACTCCAACATTTACTTTAATCTATGACTATACAGTGTGGAATAAAGTCCCTGAGATAACAGGCTAACATTTATTTTCAATTTTTGAAAGCGCTAGTTCCTTTGGAGCTTTTTCCCTGTATAGCCCTAAATAGCGGAACTTTGGTCCCGAATAACGGTACCTTCTGAAAACGGGGCCCGAGGATATTTTTGATCTAAATAATTTATCGAATCTCTGCGAAAAATTCGAGCGACTTTGGCTGAAATCTAAATGCCTGAGCACTGAGACCTCTTTTTGAATTTTTTCAAAGATTTGGCTTTAAATAGCGGCCGAACCGTGGCGCGTAGGTACATTTCTCGAGGTCCGGCCCGCAAACACTTTTGATGATCATCAACTATGGAAGCTTTTGATCATAATAATTAAAGAAATCGGGAAAGCTACCCTCTTAAGAGTCCAAACTTCTAAAGTAACCAGAGGGTACAGGAGTTTTATCGGACTCTGTATACAGAGTATACCCTGTACTCCTCGTTGCAGTGGTTATCTTCCTCTCTCCTCATGAGAGAATCTCCTAGCCAAGTTTCTCCGTGATTGATTCTCTTTCCTAATCCAGCACACGGGCAAAACCTGATCAGCAACTTTTGCTTTTTTTACAACTCCTGCAAGTTGATGTAATTTTAAGTTCGAGTTCGAGTGTTGGTCACGTGTAAAAGTGCGATTTTTTGAGTGAAAATATATTTTTATATAAGTGATCTTTTCTTTGTAAAAGTGTCTGTGTTAAACCTGTGAATTTTTAATTTTTAAACCGTCTTCTTAGGGCTACTCATTGGTAATTGTTTAATAATCTAGAGGGGTGTGATTGAATAAAGTTGTTTGGAATTTATTTGAATTACCCAATACTAAAACATTATTTTGTATTACGTGTGTTCACTGTTCATTGAGTAATTTATTCATAACTTTTGGTGAGCAGGTATCTACGTATGTGTTGGCATTGGACCTTGTTTAGCACTATTGGGGCTAAAGGGACTTTTTAATCTCACTCTTTCAGTATAGGCAGAGTATTTTCTATTCCATTCTATATAACTTCGGAATCTAATATTTATTTATATTTAGATTAGGTAGATATATAAGTAGGTACTCAGTTCGATGGAATTTACGTATAGGTACCTACCTATATAGGTAACATTGTGTATCTTAGATTACGTTTTTTCGAAATTTCTCGGAAATAGTAATAAATAATATAATATTAGATCACAACTTAATTTAGATACGATAAGGCAGCTTAAGGATGCCTTAGGGTACTCATCATCTTTTTTTATCCGGATACAGATATTAGGTATCCAAATAAAATATTTCTTTTGCCAAGATATACATACTATTGAGTAGTGGATATAGCAACTCTCTCTAGGTAGGTACCTAATATAGTGCGGATCTTTATCAGAAGGTATCCCTGAAAATCTAGAGACCTATCACACAATGTACCTACCTATCAAAATCACTTTGTCCCAAAATTTCATAATGAAATGTAGAGCTGTGTCCACACATAGATGAGGTGAAGAAGCAACCTCCGTGGCCGAGTGGGTATCACACTAGGCTTGCACGCAGGAGGTCCGGGTTCGATTCCCGGCGGGGCCGAGGTTTTTTTCGGCTCTGTGCTTGGAGTTCGGGGTGCACTCAGACTCGTGAGGACAATTGAGTAGCTACTTTAAAATCGAGTAGCGACCGACCAGAAGAGACGAGCGATACCCCCGGCGGGGCCGAGGTTTTTTTCGGCTCTGTGCTTGGAGTTCGGGGTGCACTCAGCCTCGTGAGGACAATTGAGTAGCTACTTTAAAATCGAGGAGCGACCAGTGGCGGCATTACAAGTCAAAGAGACGAGCAATAATAAATATGATGATTGAGTAAATGAAAGACTTGTAATACTGTGATACCCACAAAGTTGTGAGAAAGCTCTCTGCTTAAACACAAAGATACCATGATTTGATTTGATTTGATTGATAGATGAGGTGAAGATTTGAATCTATGTTGTAAAGAGGCATTGAGAAAAAAAAAAATGATGATGATGACAGGGTGCCACAAGTTTAGGGTAGAAGAACTCTATTATTGGGTTACTTCCCCTGATTTAGGCTGTTGGAATGCTATATATTTTTTTATAGTGTCGAGCTTCTCGCTATAGAGTTCAATATTAGAGTGCCGGATTGGGCTGCCGGCACCCTAGTTTTTCTCAGTGTAAAGATTTGAATCAGTGTGAAGAGGTGCGACATCAATCGATGGTCGATCGACGGGAGTGTGTGGACACACCTTAATAAATATTATTGTATTACTGGCAGATCCATGTAAAAGATTATCCACCCATTATTGCAGTGCATTCAAACTGATGTGATATCTATGTACCTATATAGACTATATGTATACAATAGTGCAATACGGATATCTGTTACTATAAGTGGGTACCTGGTTAACACTGTTGTTTTCTTTATCTTTTATTTATTAGAAAAGAGATAGCGGATGCAATATTTAGGAGCACTGCTAATTGCTCATACCTAAATAAAGATTAATTACTTCAATAGAGAAGGAACAAACTCCGTTCCTGCAAAAGACCCATCTCATTAAATAAACCGCTATAAACATCGTCATAGCAATTAAATAAACTAACAAAGTATTGAGTCTAAAAATACTACCCTAAAAGTCTAAAATAAAATGACAGATCAAAGTGACAGGACTGAAATGACGACACTTCCTGATCCCAAGCCAACCAATGGGAGCCCAGTGTTTACAATAGATCTTCCAGACACCAATCACAACACAGATCTTCCAGACACCAACCACAGCAAAGACCAGGAATCTGTGGCCTATGAACCGTACGACCATCGCAAAGTAAAACATGCAACATCGTAAGTACCTGTCCGAAACTACTTATGTACCTACTCAAATAACATATTAAACTCTTCGAATCTTTGTCCTCTTCTTCTCGTAAGTCCCAAGTTCTTCTTCTTTTTCTTCTTCTTCTTCTTCTTCCTTTTCTTCTCCTCCTCCTTCTTTTTCTCCTTCCTCTGCCTATTCTCCTTCTTCTTCACAGAAAGTAAGTAAGTACAGTAGAAACTCCATTATGTCAACTCTCTATTATTTCAACCCCAAAACTAGTTCAAAAGGGGGTATTTATTAACCATTTTGTTCTTTTGTATCTAAATTTTGCCCCCCTTTTCCATTCTTTTATACGGAATTTCAATTATTTCAACTTTCGATTATTTCAACTACCCTCGGTCCCAATTAGTTGAAATAATCTAGGTTCTACTGTACAGACCTTTACCTAAGTTTTGTAATAGCTGAGTTCAAAATCAGAACTCACTCTGTTTACTGTACAGACCTTTACCTAAGTTTTGTAATAGCTGAGTTCAAAATCAGAACTCACTTTGTTCGGTCAATCAAAACCAATCAATAACCTTCCCTTTCACTCAACAGTCTGTGTGATGTACTGTTACTTTATATGACCTACCTATGAAATCTAATTAATATGTACCTTGTGCGAAATTGTGGAAATATTTATGTCACAATTTTTGTGGTCATCATCAAAGCATTGAAAATGCTGTCATCTTCCAATACATCTAAAGGTGTGTGTCTCCACACATAATCGACCGACCGTCGGTAGACATCGACTGAACCGTCCATACTGCCTCGACAACATAGATTCACCTGGTCGATCGACGGCCGGTCGACTATGTTTGGACACACCTTTACAATCAACTAATTTATCGTCCTTACGAGGGAACAGAACTCAGTACAGACAAAAAAGAGAACTGAATACCTACAGGGAACAGAACTCAGGCCTCCTGCGTTCAACGCGAATAACAGCAATAAGTACAGTAATACGGTATATGAACAATATGAATATTGCAGGAAAAAAAGGACCACCAAAAGCCACACCCTATTTTCATCATTTTCTTCTCCTTCATCGCAGGTATAGTGAAACTTTATTCCACATGCTGAAAGCTAGTCTCGGTACGGGAATCTTGGCCATCCCTCATGCGTTCAAGAATCTTGGAAGGTAGCATAACTGCCTTATAAGCGTTAGGTCGTGGGATTGATTCCCGCCCGGAGCGAAATTTATCCTAATCAGATGAAGTTGGCTCGCGGAAAGGCTGGCTTTCTGCTACCCTGCCCTCCTTCTCTCTTCGATTTCGGGAAGATAAGACCTTCGGTTGTCACAGTTCGCTCTATCAAATTTCTTCCAAAGGAAAGGTGAGGTAACTGTTCTCTGAAGGGAGAAGTTCAGTGAACCTTGTTTACAACCTCACTATTGGCCTAATGGGGCCAATTAGAACAATTAGATTAATTGCGTACCTATTTTCTACCTACCAAAATTGATGTTGAAAATATATCTACCTATGTATATCCTGTCCATTTTCAGTGCACTTAGCCTTGTGAGTGAAAATTAGAGACTGATTTTCGGGGTCGGGTCGGTGTGGAATATTAATTTATTGATATACAAACTATTGGATGTCTTTATTTCGTAGCAATAAAAAAACTGCTTCATTAGAATCCAAGTATTGTCCAAGTTAACCTTTAATAATAAAATATGTATGTCTTTCATCAAATAAAATGAGCGTGGGACTTAGCAAAAAAGGGGCCATTTTCTCGTTTATAGAGGTTTTATTTTCTCGTTAAACCAGGTTTTTGGCCCGAAAATCAAGGGGATTTGAAAATTTCTTGTTTATCCAGGTTTCTCGTTTATCCAGGTCTCGTTTATCCAGGTTCGACTGTAGTCATTTATTTTGATTTGTGTACAATATACTTTATCGTACCTGAGAGCTTTAGGTCCTACACTCTTAGAGTTAAGTCCCATTTTTAGTAGGTAGGTACTTACTTGTGTGTACTCTTTTGTATATATTTATATCTACTTCTAATTTTTAATCATTACGAACTACATAATGTATATTAACTATAGGTTGTAATGGATTGTTTTTCCTTGTTCCGGTCCCTGCCACAAACCCAACAGTATTCTAATCCAGGCGCTTAATACGAATATAGGTTAGGGAGCTAATGACATTATGATTGGTTCAAAAAGTTTGCCATCTTCAAGGTCAAATGCAGACTTAATGACCAGTCCTAGACAGGCAGTCTGATCATAAGAACATCATATTCATATAATAAGATCTAGGAATTCATTAATGAAAGGTAAACATAGTAGTAATTTAAAAAAAAAAAATCAACAAAAACAAAAATTATTAGGTGAGTAGTTATAAAAAGAGGTAATCACGAGTACCTATGTACATCATTATCATTAGGTATGTACATCATTATACCTAGGTATCATAGGCCACCCGTTAAAATTATTAGATATCTTAGGATTCTTAGGGATCATCCACTAAATTATTAGCTACCTTCCTAGTACCTAAGATAAAAGAATACTAATATCCTTTTCAGTACTTTGCTGAACCAACCTCAGTGGTGCAGTTGTTAACGCGTTGGACTTCGGATCTGGAGGTTGGTGGTTCGAGTCCAAGTCATGTCATGAAATTTATCTAGGTGAAATAATCGGGGAACGATGTTTGTGACAAGCATTTAAATATGCTTAACACAATTAAAATTCCTTATACTTTGCTGATTACCTTTGGAGATTAAATTGAGGATGCTAAAACAATATAATTTCGGATGTACAATAACAATCTTAAATCCGAAACCAGAAGTGAACTTGAATTATCACGCTCTAAAATGATTAATAATATTAATATTTCGCATGTACATCTTCGAAGATATAGCCTTGTGGCTTCAATCTTGTGAGAATCTTTTTGCAAGGTTAAATATGTGGCATATGGGTAATGTAATTTACGTGTATGATGGAGTCTGCTGATTAGTTTCATTTAATTTTTACAAGACTTTTTGTTGGCAGTATGGCGATGGATTATTGACCGGGTCCACAAAGATTAACTTAAACTTAAATTTAAGATAAACTTGTGGATTTAAGCAATCTGATAGGATCATATAGCACATCTAGACTGGACTAGACAAGAGTACACCTTAAAAGGAATGTTGACTCGAAAAAATTTCAACTTTCTTTCCGCATCCAAGTATTCTTATTCTGGAAATGCAAGCAACTGAACAGTCCGACAAACGAAAGGAATAATTGTGAAGTTAAAACGAATACCTCATTTTTCTGACGAGGTTTGATTTCCAAGATAACTAGGCTAACTAAATAAAAGGAAAGGAAACGCCCAAGGGAAGAATCAAACATGTGACTTAGAGCTTACAAGGCAGACGCGCTACCTTCCAAGCTAACTAGACTGGCACTAGACGTGAATTCATTCAAAAAGACTGACATCCAACGTGCGATTAGACCAACAGTCCGACACGAATCAGCAAACCCGCGACTTGGCGCTTACAAGGCAGACTGTCTTCCATTCTCACTAGGCTGGCACTCTTTTCATTCAAAAAGACCTATCAGTCCGACGTGCTTTGAAGGCGTAACTTATTTCACTTGCAGTCTGGTCAGTACTGAAATTCCAAGAAGAATATCAATTAGCATCAACCTCGCCAGGTTGGGTGAGGGTTATTAGGTTATCTCTCGGGGTAAGGCAGGTCATGTCTGCAAGTCAAGGCTGTTAGTGGCAGGTCAATATCAACACAGCGTTACCTCCTTGTTGAGTGAGTAATTTATGTGTAATAGGTCCGTATGACTATTATTGTCCTAGGTATCTACGTAGTCTTCTGCCTAAATAGTGTATCTATTTGTTTTACCTTTAGTACCTAATAAAAATAGAATCTTACCTGTTACACGTTCTGACACTTCATTGTAGCGTTACTTTTAATAGACCATGCAAGTGTGTAGTGTGACGTTATTTTCGCAACAGGCATTGGTTTAAAGACCAATGAAATGGAAGTTTTTTTTTCCAATAACTCTATTAAGGTGTTTGAACACTGGAATACCATGTAGGGACTCATATAGGTACAGCTCATTTTTTTATACTGTAATTTTGATTTTATTTCGTAAATTTTATTGGTTTTGTGTGTGCAATTTGCCGAGTGTTTTCTAGACTAGGATGGATTGCAAATGCGCGGCGTACTAATAAGTAGGTACCTAATAAAAGGGAATTAAACTCTTGTCTCGTAGTGCGAGAGTGGCTGAGTGCCCCCCTAGTCAGAAATAATCCTAGCTAGGCGATAGGCTCTCACGAGCTGTTATTATATTAAGACATGTGTTTTTCTCCGTATAGTTGTCGTGGGGGCGAATATGGGGAACATTAGAACAATCCTTTCTTTAGCTATATTCCTGTGGATCCTGTCCGCAGCGCCATGTCGTGGGGGGATTGGGCATTAAAGTAATCCACCATCATTCACCACCTCCACAAGACTATCCAGGTACATTAACGTAGGTACTCACTTGTATAAGGAAAGAGCATGGGGAACATTAGAACAATCCTTTCTTTAGCTATATTCCTGTGGATCCTGTCCGCAGCGCCATGTCGTGGGGGGATTGGGCATTAAAATAATCCACCATCATCCACCACCTCCACAAGACTATCCAGGTACATTAACCGAAAAATCTCGGATAGTAGGTACCCACTCGTATAGGAAAGAGTTGTACCTACATACCTACCTAATCTAGATTCTAAAAAAATGTGTTCTGTAGATACTTACGTAGGTACACACCTACCTCAATAATTAGTTTCCATTCACAAGTTACTCTTAAGTCGTAAGACATAATCCACATACCTATGGGTACCTACTAGATAATCTTCTAAATATCTATTTTTAAAGTCACTTGTTCAAGAATTCTGGCTACCTTGTGGGCATTATAGGTACCATTGTGATTGGCCTGTTCAGCTGTTATTGTATCCATATGATGGTAAGTTGTTACTGTCAAACTGACTTGGCGGGGCGGAGCTCTATCGCGCTCCTTAATCAATTATACACTAGGTAGTTTAGTGAAATGTACGAGTAGAACTTTATCAAAAAAACCGGGTCTCAACATACACGCCGCGCCGTTCAAAAGAAGTTAGCTTGGAACAAACAGATAATACATTGAAGAGCTGACGTATTGGTATCGTCTCGAAACCAAAGAAAAAGGATAGGATAAAAGTCACTTGCCTAATATAATCGGCAAATCAGTAAAACTCCAACATTTACTTTAATCTATGACTATACAGTGTGGAATAAAGTCCCTGAGATAACAGGCTAACATTTATTTTCAATTTTTGAAAGCGCTAGTTCCTTTGGAGCTTTTTCCCTGTATAGCCCTAAATAGCGGAACTTTGGTCCCGAATAACGGTACCTTCTGAAAACGGGGCCCGAGGATATTTTTGATCTAAATAATTTATCGAATCTCTGCGAAAAATTCGAGCGACTTTGGCTGAAATCTAAATGCCTGAGCACTGAGACCTCTTTTTGAATTTTTTCAAAGATTTGGCTTTAAATAGCGGCCGAACCGTGGCGCGTAGGTACATTTCTCGAGGTCCGGCCCGCAAACACTTTTGATGATCATCAACTATGGAAGCTTTTGATCATAATAATTAAAGAAATCGGGAAAGCTACCCTCTTAAGAGTCCAAACTTCTAAAGTAACCAGAGGGTACAGGAGTTTTATCGGACTCTGTAGTATGTGTTTCGGACTGCCATTGTCATTCTAACGTGTACGTATTTTCACCATTTTCTTATGACTGGTTTCACAATATTGGATGACTGGTATAAACTTATATGAATGGGTAAGGATTTTATTTGGAGGGACTGGAATTGATGGATAAAAAATATAGGATACAGGTAGGTAGGTACATATTATATTGGTTCTGAATGACAACCAGCCTAGTTAGCTTGGACGGTAGTGCGCCTGCCTTGTAAGCGCTAGGTTGCAGGTTTGATTTCCGCCCGAGGCGGATTTTATCCTAAACAGATAAGGTTCGTTCTCGGAACAACTGGCTTTCTCCTATCCTGTCCTTCTTCTCTCTTCAATTTCGGGATAATAATACCTCAGTAGTTACAGTTCCCTCTACCAAACATCTTCAAGTAATAATAAATTCTTATATTTTTTCTCTCTATTTTCAGTTCTGTGCGCCGTGATGGTGCCCAATCTGGAGCTATTCATTTCCTTCAACGGAGCCCTTTGTCTCCCGTTCATGTCCATCGGATTTCCCGCTATTGTGGACCTGCTAACTTTCTGGGACCACCACCAGGGGGCGGGCAAAGTGTTCTTCGTCCTCAAGAATATCCTGGTTATTCTAATAGGACTGGTGGGCTTCGTGACTGGATTAAATGCATCCGTGAGCGCTATGTATATGGAGATATTCCATAAGAAGGAAGTCTGAGGAGCTCTTGACCTTTTGAGGAGCTTTTTACATTGGGAGCCTTTAGAGGAGCTTTTACCTTGGAAGCCTTTTGAGGAACTTTTTACCTTGGAAGCCTTTTTGAGGAACTTTTTACCTTGAAAGCCTTTTGAGGAGCTTTCTCTTTGGAAAACTCTTGAGGAGGAGGCATTTTTTTAGCTTCTTTTTTGGAAAACTCTTGGGGAGGGGGATTTTTTTTTTTTTTTAGCTTTGAATGTCGAACTTGCACACTATTGGGTCGTGAATGTGAATAGGTAACGGCTTGGAAGGCGAAACTGTGATGTGAATGTTAAGAGATTTTTGTAATTTGTTTCAAATTTAAATCATGTAAGTATTTATAAATGAGAATAATAGGATAGTATGATCACTCAATCACTCATAATGTGATAGTAAATTGATAGTGTGTCTTTATATGGGTGTGTACGGCCGATATGGTCCAAAGAAGTCAAAAACGTTCCATTTTATCGAACTGTTCCCTGAATTTGCACCCAGCCTGTAGAGTAGGTATCTGGTACATATTAAGCTATCAGTATTTATGACACTGGCTCTAATGAGTAGGCAGTGATATTGTTAAATAATTGTATTGTGCGATATGGAACATTAATATCGTGAGATTAAGCTTGGTGGTTAATCCCAGATAACTCAATGCCGGGGTCTTTGGTGTCACTGAATGATCAATGATTGAAATACAAACATATTTAACTTGTCTTATTTTAAAAGAGACAGGCAGACGACTTCTTGCTAAAAAAAAAAAAATAATAATAATAATTTAAAAGTATTGATATTCAAAAGAGTAGCTTTCCTTGCTGCACCTACGAGCAAATCTAAGTCGAGTGATGAAAAAATGTAGGTACATATGTATTGATATTTTTAGCTTTTGTACATATTTTCTTCTCTATTTATTTACTCGTACTTTAAATTTGTGTTTGAAAAATGTTAAGGTCTTAAGCTATAGTCATTTATTGTGATTTGTGTACACTGTACAATATACTTTATCGTACCTGAGAGCTTTAGGTCCTACACTCTTAGAGTTAAGTCCCATTTTTAGTAGGTACTTACTTGTGTGTACTCTTTTGTATATATTTATATCTACTTCTAATTTTTAATCATTACGAACTACATAATGTATATTAACTATAGGTTGTAATGGATTGTTTTTCCTTGTTCCGGTCCCTACCACAAACCCAACAGTATTCTAATCCAGGCGCTTAATACGAATATAGGTTAGGGTGCTAATGACATTATGATTGGTTCAAAAAGTTTGCCATCTTAAAGGTCAAATGTAGAATTACTTAATGACCAATCCTAGACAGGCAGTCTGATCATAAGAACATCATATTTATATAATAATATCTAGGAATTCATTAATGAAAGGTAAACATAGTAGTAATTTTAAAAATTCAACAAAAACAAAAATCAGGTGAGTAGTTATAAAAAGAGGTAATCACGAGTACCTACATTATTATCATTAGGTATGTACATCATTATACCTAGGTATCATAGGCCACCCATTAAAATTATTAAGTATCTTAGGATTCTTAGGGATCATCCACTAAATTATTAGCTACCTTCCTAGTACCTAAGATAAAAGAATACTAATATCCTTTTCAGTACTTTGCTGATTACCTTTGGAGATTAAATTGAGGATGCTAAAACAATATAATTTCGGATGTACAATAACAATCTTAAATCCGAAACCAGAAGTGAACTTGAATTATCACGCTCTAAAATGATTAATAATATTAATATTTCGCATGTAGGTACATCTTCGAAGATATAGCCTTGTGGCTTCAATCTTGTGAGAATCTTTTTGCAAGGTTAAATATGTGGCATATGGGTAATGTAATTTACGTGTATGATGGAGTCTGCTGATTAGTTTCATTTGATTTGTGCAAGACTTTTTGTTGGCAGTATGGCGATGGATTATTGACCGGGTCCACAAAGATTAACTTAAACTTAAATTTAAGTTAAACTTGTGGATTTAAGCAATCTGATAGGATCATATAGTACATCTATAGACTAGACTAGACAAGAGTACACCTTAAAAGGAATCTTGACTTTGAAAAAAATTCAACTTTCTTTCCGCATCCAAGTATTCTTATTCCGGAAATGCAAGCAACTGAACAGTCCGACAAACGAAAGGCATATCTGTTACTATAAGTGGGTACCTGGTTAACACTGTTGTTTTCTTTATCTTTTATTTATTAGAAAAGAGATAGCGGATGCAATATACAGAAGCACCTTGAAAATTGCTCATACCTAAAGAAAGATTAATAACTTCAATAGAGAAGGCAAGGAACAAATTCCGTTCCTGCAAAAGACCCAATCGGTAACATCTCATTAAATAAATCGCTATAAAGTATAAACATCGTCATAGCAATTAAATAAAGATAAAAACTAACAAAGTAGGTATTGAGTCTAAAAAGACTAAAATGACAGATCAAAGTGACAGGACTGAAATGACGACACTTCCTGATCCCAAGCCAACCAATGGGAGCCCAGTGTTCACAATAGATCTTCCAGACACCAATCACAACACAGATCTTCCAGACTCCAACCACAGCAAAGACCAGGAATCTGTGGCCTATGAACCGTACGACCATCGTAAAGTAAAACATGCAACATCGTAAGTACCTGTCCGAAACTACTTATGTACCTACTCAAATAACATATTAAACTCTTCGACTCTTTGTTCTCTTCTTCTCGTAAGTCGTAAGTCCCAAGTTCTTCTCCTCCTCCTTCTTCTTCTTCTTCTTCTTCTTTTTCTTTTTCTTCTTCTTCTTCTTCCTTTTCTTCTCCTTCTCTTTCTCCTTCCTCTGCCTATTCTCCTTGTTCTTCTTCTTCTTCTTCTTCTTCTTCTTCTTCTTCTTCTTCACGGAAAGTAAGTAAGTACAGTAACTCCTCGATTATTTCAACTCTCTATTATTTCAACTCCAAAACTAGTTCAAAAGGGGTATTTATTAACCATTTTGTTCTTTTGTATCTAAATTTTGCCCCCTTTTTCATTTTTTTTTTTTTTTTATACGGAATTTCAATTATTTCAACTTTCGATTATTTCAACTACCCTCGGTCCCAATCAGTTGAAATAATCGAGGTTCTACTGTACAGACCTTTACCTCAGTTTTGTAATAGCTGAGTTCAAAATCAGAACTCACTTTGTTCGGTCAATCAAAACCAATCAATAACCTTCCCTTTCACTCAACAGTCTGTGTGATGTACTGTTACTTTATATGACCTACCTATGAAATCTAATTAATATGTACCTTGTGCGAAATTGTGGAAATATTAAATTTATGTCACAATTTTTGTGGTCATCATCATAGCATTGAAAATGCTGTCATCTTCCAATACATCTAAAGGTGTGTGTCTCCACACATAATCGACCGACCGTCGATAGACATCGACTGAACCGTCCATACTGCCTCGATAGCACAGATTCACCTGGTTGATCGACGGACGGTCGACTATGTTTGCACACACCTTTACAATCAACTAATCTATCGTCCTTACGAGGGAACAGAACTCAGTACAGACAAAAAAGGGAACTGAATACCTACAGGGAACAGAACTCAGGCCTCCTGCGTTCAAGGCGAATAACAGCAATAAGTACAGTAATACGGTCTATGAACAATATGAATATTGCAGGAAAAAAAGGACCACCAAAAGCCACACCCTATTTTCATCATTTTCTTCTCCTTCATCGCAGGTATAGTGAAACTTTATTCCACATGCTGAAAGCTAGTCTCGGTACGGGAATCTTGGCCATCCCTCATGCGTTCAAGAATTCTGGCTACCTTGTGGGCATTATAGGTACCATTGTGATTGGCCTGTTCAGCTGTTATTGTATCCATATGATGGTAAGTTGTTACTGTCAAACTGACTTGGCGGGGCGGAGCTCTATCGCGCTCCTTAATCAATTATACACTAGGTAGTTTAGTGAAATGTACGAGTAGAACTTTCTCAAAAAAACCGGGTCTTAAGATACACGCCGCGCCGTTCAAAAGAAGTTAGCTTGGAACAAACAGATAATACATTGAAGAGCTGACGTATTGGTATCGTCTCGAAACCAAAGAAAAAGGATAGGATAGGATCCTAGGAGAAAGCAGGCCGTTCCGAGAACGAACTTTATCCGTTTAGGATAAAGCTCACTCCGGGCGGGAATCGCACCTTCAACCTAGCGCAAGGCCGGCGCGCTAGCCCCCAAGCTGACGCAGTGACGCAATCCGCAATCTCACCGTTTTATTTCCCATTCCAGGTAGTGGCCCAGTACGTGCTATGCAAAAAGAAGAAAATCCCTAGTCTAACATATCCGGAAATAGCGGAAACGGCCTTATCAGAAGGTCCCCCGTCTGTGAGGTGGCTTGCTCCGTACGGACGGTACGTATTCCCGGAAATCGTCTTATCAAAACTCCTTCTTATCGGGGCTTATGGACGAACCTCATTTGTGTGCCATGTAATGGCACTTGCGAAAATGTATTGTGTTGATTATTTCATGGCGATAACGCAGCACGGGGTATGCTGTTGATGCAAGTTGGTGCGAGTATTTTGAGGGTCATTTTCGGATGACTATAGTAGAGGCTGTACCTATACTGTACCTATGGGAAGGGCCAGTCTAGAGAAGGCCCTATCGCTCCTATGTACGTCCTACGTACAAATATTTGGTTGGTAATAGTTCACCATTCACCACAATTACCCATGTGTATTACCTACCTAGGTGAATTGATAAATTGACCTGATATATCTTTTATAATCTACATAATTATGTATGTACTAGCTGAATTCCGTCGCTTCGCTCCGGAATCCCGCTAGTTCATCCCGAGGCATGGCCAATCTTGTGGTTCATCCCGAGGCATGGCCAATCTTGTGGAAAAGGCATGGCCGAACCCCTAGAGCATAAAAGGAATATCGCTGCCAAATTGCAGCTTGCTAGGTGTGGTGGTTCTCGAGATAGGGCGATCAGTGTGTGAAATGTGAATGAGTTCTCGTTCTTATAATATAAGATTTACTAGCTGAATTCCGTCGCTTCGCTCCGGAATCCCGCTAGTTCATCCCGAGGCATGGCCAAGCTTGTGGAAAAGGCATGGCCGAACTTGTATTTTTATCAAACTAAAAACATAAACGAAACTCAATATTAGGCGAGCGAGGAAAAGTTTTCTCTCCCTCAGTCTCTGCACTCTGTGTATTTCTTATGGTGATTTTAGCGATCAAAAATTGATCATATCTCAGGATCGGTTTAGATTTTCGCAAAATCCTTTCTTATTGCACACCTAGACCATAAAAGGAATATTCCTACCAAATTTCAGCTTTCTAGGTGTTGTGGTTCTCGAGATAGAGCGATCAGTGTGTGAAATGTGAATGGATCTCGTTCTTATAATATAAGATTATAAACGATGTCTTTCATATTCCCTTTAGGTCGTGAATCTCGTGATTATGGTCATTCATCTTTTCTAGAAGACACTTCCTATCAGGGGTTAATTTCAACGCACATTTACACTTTTTATCCACACACACCCATCTTTCGACACCATCTTTTAAAAGTTTATGAAAATTAAAGTTATACGAATCTAAATGCTTGAGATTGCGAATCCAACAGAGGAGGAGGATGGGGAAGAAAATGAGGAGCATGTAGAAGCGGATGTCGTGGTCGCCGTAATATTGATCCGCCACCTGTTGGAATGAGGAAACAGGAGTTCTGAATGATTTTTTGGAAGAGGTTTGAAAGAGTTAACTGGTAACTGCTAGGGTCTTATCGTCCCGAAATCGAAGAGGGAAGGAAGACAGAATAGGAAAAATCCAGCCGTTCCGAGAACGAACCTTATCCCATCAGAATAAAATCCGCCCCGGGCGGCTCTTAATGGAAAGGCAGTGGTGAACGAATGAAATGGGTTGCACGTTTTCAATTGATTATTTAGCCAAGCAATAGTTAAAGGGGATTTCAGTCCTACTCTTATCGGTTTACCTTTGCGGCTAACACATAATACTGTGTTACGTCCAATTACCGTGTTAGTCGATAAAAACTCCCAATCCACCAGAATTGAACCTGGACCTTCAGCCTACAACTCTACTACCTATTCGTATATGATACGAAGTAGACATCAGTACCCTAAAGTAGTACACCTTAATGTAGGCACTAGGAAGATATATGATCTGGTTTGGCTGAATGAATTGATTGTGTACCATCAACTTCTGACTTTCATGTTTTATGACATCAAAGGAAAAATTTATCACGACCTCACAAACAACATGGCTCGAGATCCAGTGACTTGATTAAACTCTGTTTTTCCATTAGGTATTTAAGTATGTAGGTAATGTAGAGTATGTATGTACATATATGTACTATCTGTAGGTATTAATAGACGTGAGCTAATTCTATGAAATGTTCGTTCTCGGAACGGCTGGCTTTCTCCTATCCTGTTTTCCTTCTCTCTTCGATTTCGGGACGATAAGACCTTGGACTCTATAAACACCAACCTCCGGGTCCAAAATTCTTTAACATTGCATCATGTTGTTTGGCAACTCACCTGACTTAAGTTGCTCGCAATGAACAGCAAATAAACACACAGGGCCCCTATTTCGTCGACAATCATTGCCGTGAACGATAGACCCCTGAAAAACAAGATCGATTTGTTAAAGAAGTAACTAACTAGAGGTAAAGAGGTACCTTTGCTAGGTCAAGAAGTCGAATGATAGGGTCATGTTTAGAGCAGTAGAGGTGGTAGGTAATGCACTATATAGTACCATCAAACTGTGAAGTCTACTTCTACATAAATATTATGCTCATCCCTACCCCCCCAAAAAAGGTGAACTTTGAGAACCAAAATATTACCGTCCGTAAGGTGCTAGCCATCGAAATCTTGCGGGCCCC
>NW_007380092.1:34377-35859 GCF_000475195.1 Diaphorina citri | reverse complement strand
CCCATGGCAAACTTTATCCTAAACAGATAAAGTTCGTTCTCGGAACGGCTAGCTCTCTCCTATCCAGGCTTTCTTCTCCGTCAGAACACGGGAAAAAGCGAGGAGGAGGGGGAGGAGGAGGAGGAGGAATAATAATAAGAAGAGGCTGATTAAATCTCCGCCCCGCCAAGTCGAGAAAGTTTAATACATACCTGAGCCTGATGACTTGATAGATCCTGATAAATCATACACGTTAGGATAGATGGAGGTTTTCTTCTGAGTGCTAGTCTTGCTGATGGCTATCACATTGTTACTTTGAACATATCGTGGTGTCTCTGTCTGGTAGCTGTGAATCATGAACGTGAAAAAGGATGGTACAGTAAGCGATTCATTTTTTCCCCCCTTTTAAAGCGCTTTAACTCTACGGATAGTAGGTCGTTCGCGCGATTCTTTTTTTTAGGGGTTTATTTTAAGTGGCAGGGTTCTCACTTACGTGAGCTCTTCCACCCAACCACTGATTTTTCCTATTTGAAATTATTAGAGCCCTCTAATAATTTCATTTTAAAGCAATTTAAAGAAGGTGAGCACCGCACCTCAGCTGGCAGTGAGTTCCATAACAGCTGGCAGTGAGTTCCATTCTTCATTTACTCTCTTCACAAACGGTTCAATCGATCAAAGTAACACTAAGTTTTACGAAGGGATTTCAAAATTTTAACCGTACCATTTCCATTTAGTTTGTCCATGTGCTCCGCAAGACACATAACTCCACAAGTAATCTTCAGGTGAATTTTTAGCCCCATGGGGACTTCGAAGTTCGAAATCAACCTTTTTCTGAGTAAGAGTTACAAGTGCAATGAACTAGCTGTGCTTCAATGGAAATTATTATACTTATGATTGCTGATAACTCACTTTAAAATTATTTTTTGTTCTCGGGATACAATTTTTTTGAATGACAAAAGCTGAAAAAACTGTAATGAGAACCTTAAATTCAACAGAGTTGTTCAATTTTGTCGTCCAGCAAAAGATGGTTGTTATCAAATGCTAGGAATTACCTATCAGTTCAGAACGCCCCTTTACCTGTTAAAATCGAAGTTTCCATTGGCCGATGTACTCCTGTTGATGACATTCTGATTTTCCTTGGAGCTGAGGGCCGCTAGTTTGGGCATTTGTAGCGCCGAACTTTGTGCGGCTTCTGCTGCTAGAATTTCGTCACGATGTTTCAGTAGGGACTCTATCAGATTGAATCGCTCAAATCCGATCAAATCAAACAGCTGAAACAGTGAAAATATAGATACATTGTCATTTATTTTATTGTTTATTGTCAGCTCCCATGGCGTAGTGGTCACTGCGCTCACCTTGCACGCGGGAGACCCGGGTTCGATTCCCGGCGGGGTCAAGAAATTTGTATCATGCAAATGATTGATTCCGTGACTGGCCGTTACGGTGCCCACTCAGCCTCGTGAGGAAAATGAGTAGCTATGTAATATAAATGCGCATAGCGAC